>NW_027185698.1:7186135-7252626 GCF_028583685.1 Petaurus breviceps papuanus
TCTCTCTCTCTCTCTCTCTCTCTCTCTCTCTCTCTCTCTCTCTCTCTGTGTCTCTGTTTCTCTCTCTCTTCCTAGACACACACACATGGAAACACACAAATGTACATGCACACACACATGCACCTACACATATGTCCAGCAAATGTTCCTTGACATTATTCTGGGATCTCTATCTCCTTTTAAGGTTCCTGATACTTTTTGAGCAAGTATCTATATCCATAGGATATATCCATAGCCCAAAGGCCCATATAATATATATCTATGCAGGCTGTATCATGTGACATAGAATATCAAAGCAATCTGTGCCAAGATGATTGCTACCTCGCATGCCTACAAAGTCTTCAAGTCAACTTGCTATTCAATCCTTCTACATCCCCAAAAGAGAAAAACATAGTCTTTCAAAGCACGTGTCCAAATGCCATCTATTTGGTCAGGACCAAATGCAGTCTACTTAGTACAGTAGTGTAGAAGATAACATTTGCAAAATTCTGACAAGCAAAATATATTTTGCACATATAATAATAAAAATGTATAAAACAAAAAATAAAAAAGCATGAAGCAATAACATTACTTAACATATATGCACCAAGTGGTATAGCATCCAAATTCCTAGAGGAGAAGGTAAGGGAATTAGAGGAAAAAATGGATAGCAAAACTATACTAGTGGGGGACCTTAATCTCCCCCTCTATGAACTTCATAAATCCAACCTCAAAATAAACAAGAAAGAATTTAAGGAGGTGAATAGAATTTTAGAGAAGGTAGGGATGATCGATCTTTGGAGAAAAATGAATGGGGATAAAAAGGAATATAACTTCTTCTCAGCAGTACAAGGCATGTAAACAAAAATCAACCATGTACTAGGATATAAAAACCTCACAATTCAGTGAAGAAAGGTAGAAATATTAAATGAATCCTTCTAATATCATGATGCAATCAAAATCATAGAAAATAAAGGGCCATGGAAAGACAGACTAAAAAGTAATTGGAAACAATTTAATCCTATAGAATGAGTGGGTCAAACAAGAAATCATAGAAACAATCAGGAACTTTATTCAAGACAATGACGATAATGAGACAACATACCAAAATTTGTGGGATGCAGCTAAAGCAGTTCTTAGGGCAAGTTTTATATCCCTGAGAGCATACATGCATAAATTAGAGAAAAGGGAGGTCAATGAATTGGGCATGCAATTGAAAAAGTTAGAAAAAGAAAAAAATTATAATCCCCAATTAAATACTACATTAGAAATACTAAAAACTAAAGGAGAGAATAATAAAATTGAAATTAATAAAACTATTGAGTTAATATATAAAACTAAGAGATGGTTTTATTAAAAAAACAATAAAAAATGATAGACCATTAGTCAATATGAAAAAAAAATAAAGAAGAAAACCAAATTATGAGTATTAAAAATGAAAAGGGTGAATCTAGCACCAATGAAGAGGAAATTAAAACAATAGTTAGGAATTATTTTGTCCAATTGTTTGCACATAAATTTGACAATCTTAGTAAAATGGATGAATATTTACCATAATATACATGGTCCAGATTAACTGAAGAGGAAGTAAATTACTTAAACAACACCATCTCAGAAAAAGAAATTGCATAAGCCATCATTGAACTCCTTAGGAAAAAATCTCCAGGTGCAGACAGATTTACTAGTGAATTCTATCAAATGTTCAAAGAACAATTTATTCAATACTCTACAAACTATTTCAGAAAATTAGTGGAGTCCTACAAAATTCTTTTTATGACACAAATATGGTACTGATACCTAAATCAGGAAGAGATAAAACAGAGAAAGTAAATTATAGACCAATTTCCCTAATGAATATAGATGCAAAAATTTTAAATAAAATATTAGCAAAAAGACTACAGCAACTTATCATAAGAATAATATACTTTGATCAGGTAGGATTTATTACAGGAATTCAAGGATAGTTTAATATTAGGAAAACCATCAGTATAATTGATCATATCCACAATAAAACTAGCAAAAACCACATGATTAACTCAATAGATGTAGAAAAGGCTTTTGACAAAATACAACATCCATTCCTAATAAAAACAGTAGAAAGTATAGGAATAAATGGAACTTTCCTTAAAATAATAGGTAGCATCTATTTAAAACCATCAGCAAGTATTATATATAAGGGGAAAAGATAGAAGCATTTCCAATAAGATCAGGGGTGAAACAGGGATGTCCCCTATCACCTCTCTTATTCAATCTGGTACTAGAAATGTTAGCAGTAGCAATTAAAGAAGAAAAAGAAATCAAAGGAATCAAATTAGGCAAAGAAGACACCAAGCTATCAGTCTTTACAGATGATATGATGATATATTTAGAGAATCCTAGAGAATAAAGTAAGAAACTACTTAAAACAATAAATAAATTTGGCAAAGTTGCAGGATATAAAATAAACCCAGATAAATCCTCGGCATTCCTGTACATTTCTAATGCAATTTAATAGCAATAGATAGAAAGAGAAATCCCATTTAAAGTTACTGTAGACATTAAAAATATTTGGTATCTACCTGCCAAAACAAGCCCCAAACCTATATGAACACAAATACAAAACTCTTTTCACACAAATAAATTCAGATCTAACTAATTGTAAAGACATCAATTACTAGTGGCTGGGTTGAGCTAATATGTTAAAAATGACAATTTTGCCTAAAATAAATTATATATTTAATTCCATGCCAATCAATTTACCAAAAAATCTACTTTATAGATCTAGAAAAAATAGTAACAAAATTCATTTTGAAGAACAAAAGGTCCAGAATATCAATGGAATTAATGAAAATATATGCTAGGGATGGTGGACTAACTTTACCAGATTTTAATATGTACTAAAAAACAGCAGTCCTCAAAACTACTTGATACTGGCTGAGGAATAGAGTAGTGGATCAATGGAATAGATGCGGTACATGAGACTCAGCAGTCAATGACTATAGTAATCTACTGTTTGATAAATCCAAAGACCCCATCTTTTGGTATAAGAACTCACTATATGACAAAAACTGCTGGGAAAACTGGAATATAGTATGGCAGAAACTGGGCCTAGGCCATTATCTAACACCATATACCAATATCAAATCCAAATGGGTGCATGATCTAGGTATAAAGGCTGATACTGTAAGCAAACTGGGAAAGCAAGGCATAGTTTACATTTCAGATTTGTGGAAAGGGGAAGGCTTTATGACTAAACAAGAATTAGAGAGCATTATAAAATGCAAAATGGATAATTTTGATTACATTAAATTGAAAATCTTCTGTACAAACAATGCCAATGTAACCAGGATTAGGAGGGAAGTGGAAAATTGGGAAAGAATTTTTACCGTCTATGTGTCTGACAAAGGACTCATTTCTAAAATACACAGACAATTGAGTCAAATCTATAAGAATACAAGTCATTCCCCAATTGATAAATGGTCAAAGGATATGAACAGGTAGTTTTCAGAGGAAGAAATTAAAGATATCTATAACCATATGAAAAAATGCTCTAAATCACTATAGATTAGAAAATGCAAATCAAAACAACTCTGAGGTACCACATCTCGCCAGTCAGATTGGCTTAGGTGACAAAACAGGAAAACGTCAAATGCTGGAGAGGATGTGCACAAATTGGAACTCTAATGCATTGCTGGTGGAGTTGTGAACTGATCCACCCATTGTGGAGAGCAATCTGGAATTATGCCCAAAGGGCTATAAGTAATTTCATACCCTTTGACCCAGCAAAACCATTTCTAGGGTTGTATGCCAAAGTGATCATAGAAGTGAGAGGAAGACCCATATGTATAAAAATATTTATAGTAGCTTTTTATGGTGGCAAAAAATTGGAAATTAACAGGGTGCCCATCAATTGGGCGATGACTGAACAAGTTGTGGTATATGCATGTAATGAAATACTATTGTGCTATAAGAAATTAGGAGCAGATGGACTTCACATTTACATGGAGAGGGTTATATGAACTGAGGCTGAGTGAGAAGAGTAGAGCCAGGAGAAATTTGTACACAATAACAAACACAACATATGTGTGATGACCAACTTTGTTACACTGGACTCTTCTCAGCAATTCAGGGTTATAAATCAACCCCAAAATTCTCATGATGAAGAGAGATGTCTACACATAGAGAAAGAACTGAGTTTGAATCCATATTGAAGCAGACTACCTGCTCTTTTTAATTTTCTTGTTTGGTTTTTTATCCTCTTTCCCATCATTCATTCCATCTGATTCAGCCCTTCTTTATAACTGACTCATTTGCAATATGAAAGTATTCGCAGACACTGTACTTGATTGTATGCCATGATTGGGGGGGGAGAGGGGAAGGGAGAGAAAATTTTAAACTCAAGAAATTGTGGAAATGAATCTTGTAAACTAAAAGTAAACAAATTGACAAACACCAAAAAATAAAAATAAAGAATGAGGTTTTTATTGGATATATTTGCTGTAATTTACCCTCTATGTTTACCCCCCCCCACCCTTGTTTTCCTTCTCATTTTAGCTGCATTAGTTTTGTTTCATGGAAAAGCTTTTAAATTTCAAGTAATAAACATTATCCATTTTACTTCCTATGGTCCTCTATATCTGTTGTTTGGGCATAAGTTCTTCTCTATATTTATAGATCTGACAGGTACACTTTCCCCACTACTCCCCTAATTTACTTAATATGTTTCCCTTTATATCTAAATCATTTATCCATTTTTACTAAAATATCTTAGTCTATGGTACGTTGCTCATTGCTGTGGTACATTTTAGCATGCTGTTTACTGTAGGAATGTAGTCTCTCTTAATATCTCCTTTAATTGTGTTTATTTTGTCTGAGATCATGATGGCTACTCCTGACATATTTTCATGTCAGCTCAATGATAGCATATTTTTCTCTGATCCCTTATTTTAAGTCCCTCTCTGTGTGCTTTCATTCAAGTATGTCTCCTGTAAACATAAGCAAAAACAAAATTCTTGTATTCTGCTTTCTAATTCATTCTGCTATCAGCTTCCATTTCATGGGTAAACTCATCCCATTCACATTTACAGTTATGATTAATGTGTATTTCCCTGCATTCCATTTCCTTCTGTTCTTCCTTCTCTCTCTCTTTTTATCATGCTAATCCTCAAAAATCTGTTTTGCTTCTCATCACTGCCTGCCTTAATTTGTCCTCCCCCTTATCATTTCCCTCCTTTCTCTAATCCCCTTCATCTTCTCTTTATTTGCTGGGTAAAATAGATTGCTATTACCTATTAAATATGGGTATATATTCTTCCCTCATTGAACCAGTTTGGATCAAAATCAACTTCAAGCACTGCCTGCCACTGCCTTCATTTTCCCCTCCACTGAAAAAGCTCTTCTTTTATGTGATAGAATTTTCCCCATTCTATCTCTTAATTCCCTCTTCTCCCAGTGTATGCATTTTGTTAATTATTTTTGTTCATCCCAATGTAATAAACATACACCCATGCCCATTTTCTGTATAGACTCCTTCTAACTACCCTAATAATTACAAATTTCTTATGAATTACATATATCATTTTCCATAGAAGAATGTAAATAGTTTAACTTTATGACATCAATATTTCTCTCTTGTTTACCTTTCCATGGTTCTCTTGAGTCTTGAATTTGAATGTCAAATTTTCTATTTGACTCTAGTATTTTCATCAAGAGTGCTTGAAAGACTTCCATTTCATTAAATATCCACTTTTCCCTTCATTGTTGATAAGCAAGTTTTGCTGATGAGTTTATTCTCTGTTGTAATCTTAGCTCCTTTGGCTTATGGAATGTAATATTCCAAATCCTCTGCTCCTTTATTGTGGAACCTCCAAAGTCTTATATTATCCTGACAGTGGTGTCTATAATGTCTGAATGATTTCCTTCTGGCTGTTTGAAGTATTCTCCTTGATGTGACAAGTATGGAATTTGGCTATAATATTCCTGGGAGCTATCATTTTGGGATCTCTTTCATAAGTCAATATGCAGCTTATTTCAATTGGTATTTTACCCTCTGGACCTAGGAAATTGGTACAGTGTTCCTTGATGTTATGAATATTGATTTGATTGAATTATGATATTTAGAGCTGTTTTTTAATCATGACTTTCAGGTAATCCAATGATGCTTATATTATTTCCTCTTGAACTGTTTTCCAAATCAGTCATTATCCTGAGAATAAATTTTACATTTTCTGGTCTGTTATCATTCTTTTGATTTGTATTGCTTCTTGATGTTCACTTGAGTCATTATCTTCCATTTGCCCAATTCCAATTTTTAAGGAATTATTATTTTCAATGAGATTTTGTAACACCTTTTTCCATTTGGCCAATTTTGCTTTCCAAGGATTCTTGTCTTAAGTTAATTTTTGTTCTTCTTTTATAATTTGTGCAATTATGTTTTTGAAGTATTATTTTCTTCAGTATTTTATGCTTCCTTTACCAAACTGTTAATTCTCTTCCCATAAAAGTCTTGAACCACGATTGCGCCTTTTCTGAATTTTCCCTCTACCATTTTTTATCACTTTTGAGGGGGAATAGAATGAAAGGGGATAGAGAATAGAATAAATGTGTCTGTGTGGAGTGGAAATAGGATGGAGGAAAATGCATTAACCAGTTTTAACCATGAAAATAACCATATAACCATAGCAGGTTTCTCAGACAAAGGCTTCATTTCTCAAATATAGAGAATAGAGTCAAATGTATAAAAGAAAAAAAATAGCAGCCATCTCCAGTTGATGAATATATCAAGAGATATGAACATTTTTCCAGTTAATGTAACCAAAGCTATCTATAGCCATATGAGAAGGTGCTCTAAGTAACTATTGATTGGAGGAATTCAAATTGACACAATTCTGTGGTACTACCTCAAACCTATCAGATAGACTAATGGGACAGAAAAGGAAAATGACAAATGGTGTAGGGGGGTGTGGGAAAAATGAGACATGAATTCACTATTGGTGGAATTTTGAACTGATTCAGCCATTCTGCAGAACAATATGGAGCTATGCCCAAAGGGCTATGGTACCATGCATATCCTTTGACATATATGTCACTACTAGGTCTCTACCCAAAAAGATATATAAAAAAGCAAAAAACCCTATATGTATGGACATATTTATGGCAGTTCCTTTTTGGTGGCAAGGAGTTTGAAATCGGGGGAATGTCCATCTATTAGGGAAAACTGAAAAATTGTGTTATGTGATTGTGATAATACCCTTGTGCTTTAAGAAACGTTGAGCAGAATGCTCTCAGAAAAGCCTGGAAATACTTACATGAACTGATGTGAAGTGAAATGTACTGTGTACAAATTAACAACAATATTGTAAGATGATCAGCTGTGAATGCCTTAGCTATTCTCAGCAATATGGTGATCCCAGATAGCTCTGAAGGCCTTACAGTGAAAAACGCTATCCATCCCCAGACAAAGGACTGATGGAGCTGAATGCAGATTGAAGTGTACTTTTTTATAACTTTATTTTTCTTGAAGGTTTTTTTTTGGTAGTTTTATGTTTTTTTTACAACATGACTAATATTGAAATATGATTTGCGTGACTATATACATATAACCTATATTGAATTGCTTGCCTTCTCAATAAGGGGATGTGTGTGGGGAGGGAGGAAAGGAGAGAATTTGAATTTCAAAGTTTTAAAATTGGATGTTAAAAATGTTTTCACATGTAATTGGTTGAAAACAGAATACTAAGAATTCTAAAAATTTATTTCTTGCTGTTTACTCATTTTTTCCAGCTTATTACTTGACTTGCATTTTATTTTAAAATTACCTTTTGCTCAACTGAGAATAGAAACACACTTTCCCAACCTTCAGGTTTTGTTAATACTGCTGTTTTCAGAGATATTTCTGGGGGAGGGGTTGCAAGTTTTCTTTTTGTTTGTTTATAAGGTGATGTAATCTAAGGAAAAGTGTCGTCACTCTTCTCCTGGTATATGCATGGTCTTTTCCAGGAAGAGTGTCTCTTCCCCTCTGACCTCTAGTACTCAAGCTGGTCCTGAAAGTGTGACTGGGTCCCTTATTTTCATGAAACTCTGAGCATTATTGCCCCCTTGACCCTTCAACTGTTACAAAATCCTTTGTTCCCCTGTAGCTGCAAGTACTAGGATTCCTCTTTCCTTTGGTATTGTGACCAGGTCCCCTGTTTTCTTCTGACCTATCACAAGTACTCCTCTCTGCTCTGGAATTTTGACCCAGAAATGCATATGAGCAATAGAGTTGCCAGTCAGTTGCAACTGCAGCCAGTGACAGCAAAAGGTCACTTGAAACCCTTTTCTGACCAGTTATCTGGTATTCTTTCAGTATCTGGGCTAAGAGATCTTGAAGCTAATTGTAGCAGTTACCTTTAAGATTACCTTTGTTGCTTCTGCCATGTTTGCTCTGGGTCAGCATCCACTGTGGTTTCATGGACTTCTCCTGCCAGCCTACAAGATGGTTTCAGGTTATAAAATGTCTCAGTGAGAATTTCGTTGACTTTGCTTCTCCAGAATTTGATATGAGGCATTATTTTCAATTTATATGGAGGGAAATGTTAGAAGAATTCAACTTGATTGCTATCTGTACTCTTTGTTCCTATTGAATTGCTAGATAGGATGTCTCCTGGGAAAGTAGATCTTCTCTTTAATACCATTGTTGTTAGAAGGGGGGAAAGGAGAGATACATTGCCCCCATCCCTGTCCACCCCCTCTGTCCTCCCACACAGAATCATCAGGGACTCTGTTCTTTTTCAACTGCTGCCTCCTACCTCTTTTGAAATATAGAACACAGGAGCTTGAATTTTTGAGTGTGTGTGTATAAACATATATACATACATATATACAGCTCTTGTTTAGTATTTTAGTATAGTTTAGTAGTTTGGGATCTTTATTTTTATTTAGTATTTTGTTCTCCACAGTAATTTGTAAAAACAATTTTAACATTCTTTTTTAAAACTTTGAATTCCAAAATCTCTCTCTTCCTCCCTCCCTCTCTTCCTACAAGGGAAAAAGCAAGCATTCTGATATCAGGTATGCATGTGTAGTCATGCAAAATATTTCCATAATAGTCATGTTGTAAAAGAAAACACAACCAAAAATTTAAACCTCAAGAAAAATGAACAAAGTTAAAAAAAGTAGGGTTCAATCTGTATTTGGACACCATCAGTTCTTTGTCTGGAGATGGACAGCATTTTTCATCATAAGTCCTTCAGAGTTGTCTGGGATCATTGTATTGCTGAGAATAACCAAGAAATTTATAACTGATCACCTTAAAATGTTGCTGTAACTTTTTACACAGTTCATTTCACTTTGCATTAGTTCATCTAAGTCCAGTTTTTTTTTTCTGAGAGCATAATGTTCATCATTTCTTATAGCATAAGTTTACTCCATCCTAACCACAGTTTGTTAATCCATTTCCCAGTTGATGGGCATCCCCTAAATTTCTGATTCTTCGCCACAGGAAAAGAGCTGCTATAAATATTTTCATATATATAGGTCCTTTTCCTTTTCTTAAATGTTTTTTTTTTTTGATACAGACCTAGTAGTTGTATTGCTAGGTCAAAGGTTCTGCAGAGTTTTAAAGCCCTTTGGGCATAGTGCCAAATTACTCTACAGAATGGTTGAACCAGTTCATAATTTCACCAACAGTACATTAATATCTCATTTTTCCCATATCCGCTATAGCATTTGTCACTTTCCTTTTCCGTCATATTAATCAATCTAATAGGTATAAGGTAGTACCTACTAGGAATTGTTTTAATTTGCATTTCACCAATCAGTAGTGAGTTACAGCATTTTTTTTTCATATGGGTATAGATAGCTTTGATTATTTCATCTGAAAACTGTTCATATCTTTTGATTTTTATCAATTGGGGAATGGCACTTATTTTTTTTTAAGTTTGCTTCAATTCTCTATATGTTAAAAATGAGGCCTTTATCAGAGAAACTTGCTTTAAAATATTTTTTTCACAGTTACTATTGCCACATCCATTTATTCTATTCTTTCTCTCCTTTCACCCTGTCCCTTCTCAAAAGTATTTTGCTTCTGACTTCCTTCTCTCCCAGTCTGCTCTCACTTTTATCACTTGCCCCTTCTCTTATACCCTTCTCTCCTACTTTCCTGGATGGAAAGATAGATTTCTGTGTCCAATTGAATACATAATTCCCTCTTTGAGCCAATTCTGATAAGAGTAAGGTTTACTCACTTCCCCTTCTTTCCCCCCTCTTTTCCTTCAGTGTATAGGCTTTTTCTTGCCTTTTATATGAAATAATTATTCCTGTTCTTTTACTCCCTTTCACTTTCCTTTAGTACATTCCTCTTTCTCAACTCTTAATTTTATTTTTTTTACCTACATCCCTACATATTCAACTCACACCTGTGCCTACTTGTCTATACATACACCTTCTAACTTCCCTAAAAATGACTAACTTCTTTTGAGTTACAAGTATCATCTTCCCATGTAGTAGTGTAAACAGATTAACCTTATTGAGTCTCTTATGATTTTCCTTTCCTCTTTACCTTTTTGTGCTTTTCTTGTGTTGCATTTGGAAGTCAAAATTTCTATTCAGCTCTAGTCTTTTTATCATGAATGATTGAAAATCCTCTATTTTATTTAAGTCCATTTCCCTGCTCATGGTTACACTCAATTTAGCTGGGTAGGTGATTGTTTATTGAAATCCTAGCTCTTTTGCCTTCCAGAATATCATAATTCAAGTCCATAAGGACTTTGATATACAAGCTGCAAAATCTTGTGTTATCCTGACCATGACTTTGTGATACTTGAATTATTTCCTTATGGCTGCTTGCAGTATTTTCTATTTCCCCTGGGAACTCTGGTATTTGATTATAATATTCCTGGGAGTTTTCATTTTAGGATCTCTTTCAGGAGGTGATCGGTGGATTCTTTTAATTTCTATTCTATTTTACCCGCTCTTTCTAGAATATCAGGGCAATTTTCCTTGATAATTGCAACTGACCTTTCCTGCAAATTTTTAAAGTTGTTTTGTCCTGGAAAATTCTTTTACTCTGTCTTTTTGTGGTTTCTACTACTCAAAAATTTGTTGAGTCTTTATTTAAATTTATTTTAGAGGGGTTTAGGGGAGAGCTCAGTCAGGTCCCTACATTTATCCAGTCATTTCTTCTCCTCTAGGAGCTTGGCCTGCTAAAGAATATGAAAAACTTTACTAATTCTCACACAATGAATCCCCAACCTCCCCTTCCAATTTCTTTTTTTAATTTTTATTTTATTTTTTGCTTTTTGAAGGGCAATTGGGGTTAAGTAACTTTCCCAAGGTTACACGGCTAGTATTTTTTTGTGTGTGTTAAGTGTCTGAGGCCGTAACCAAACTCACGTCTCCTGACTCTGGGGCCAACGCTCTACTCACTGTGCCACCTAGCTGCCCCTTCCCCTTCCAATTTCAATCAAGGAAAACTTCTTACTTCATAAACAGATTATAAGATATAATCTTATCTATACAATTTAATACCAGGTCATTTGTTTCAGAATTTCTATAAATATTTTTTGAAGTACCTGGGCTATTGAAAGTGGAGATTGTTATCTTTCCTTACCCTTAATTAGACTAATTCACTTATGTGTATCAGGAACCCTAGCAATCTCATATGACTTTGGGACACATTAGTATTCCTAATGCAATGTAGCTGTTTTAAAGTTATTGATTGTACAACTCATGGCTTTAATCTTTGACCCATATATCATGAAACTATCACCACACCACAGTTTTCACACAATTCAGTAGCAAAAACTTTTAATTAAGATTTGAATCAAAGCAAATGAGAAGAAAGTGAATAAAAAAAAAAAAACTTCCTACAATTCAACCAATTAACATGTATTTATTAAATACCTATTATGTATTATGCACTATGCTAGGCACTAGGTATATTAAATACATAGAATGAGAGCTTTTTTCTATTGGGGTATAGCATGTGTTTATAAAAATGCAAGGTATTTTTTTTTTTTTTTTGCCGGGGAAACAATAGTAGGTAGGGAGATCAAGAAAGATTTCATGTGAAGCTGGAAAACATTTTTTTACAACCATTGTCTGATAAAGGCCTCATTTCTAAAAAAAAATATGGAGAACAGAGTTAAATATATAAGAATACAAGTCATTCCCCAAATGATAAGTGGTCAAAGAATATGAACACGCTGTTTTCAGATGAAGAAATTAAAGCTATCTATAGTCATATGAAAAACAATACTCCACATCACTATTGATTGGATAAATGCAAATTAAACCACTTCTGAGGCATCACATCACATCTATCAGATTGATTAACGTGACAAAACAGGGAAGTGATAGATTTTGGAGATGATGTGGAAAAATTGGAACACTAATACATTGTTGCTGGAATTGTGAACTGATCCAACCATTCAGGAGAAAAAAAATGAGTAACTATGCCCAAAGGGCTATCAAACTGTGCATACCCTTTGATCTAGCAATGCCACTATCAGGTCTGTGTCCCAAAGAGATCATCAAAAAGGGAAATGACCCACCTGTACAAAAATATTTTATAGCAGCTATTTTTATGGTAGCCAAGAATTAAAATTGAGGAGATGCCCATCAATTAGGGAATGGCTGAACAAGTTGTGATATATAAATGTAATGGTATACTATTGTACTATAAGAAATGATGAGCAGGTCTATTTAAAAAAAAAAAAAAAACATCTGGAAAGACTTGTATGCCCTGATGCTGAGTGAATTGAGCAGAACCAGGAGAATACCATACATAGTAACAGTCACATTAAGCAATGACTGACTTTGTTAGATTTAGCTCTTCTCAGCAATGCAAGGATCTAAGACAACTCAAAAAGACTCAAGATGAAAAGTGCTATCCACATCCAGAGAAAGAAGTGTGGAGTCTGAACACAGATAGAAACACGCAATTTTCTTTTTTTTTCTTTCTCATGGTTTTCCCCTTTTGTTCCAATTATTCTTTCACAACATGACCAGTGTGAATATATGTTTACTGTGATCATCCATGTATAGCCTATATCAGATTACATGATTTTGGAGGTAGAGTGCAGTGAAAGGGAGGGGAGAAACTTAGAACTCAAAAGCTTATAATATTGAATGTTGAAAAGTAAAATTAGACGATTAATTATTTTTTTAAAATAAAAAAAAGAGAAAGGTTTCTTGTGGAAGATGATGTGTGAGTCACCCTTGAAGGACAGTATGCATTTTAAGTAATGGAGGTGAGGCAAAAGTCTATCTATGCACAATGAGTTAATATCCAGACTGATGGGGGATAGAAGATTACATATGAGGGGTAGCAAGTGAGCCACATCATTTGGTTAGTAATTTAGAGGAAGGAGATTAATGTATGGAAAAATCTGTAAAAGAAAGTTGGAAATTAGGTTGTAGAAGACATTATATGTCAAACAATGGTTGACAAAGTGCAGTTCACAGGCTTAAACTGCTCCTTAGCTGGATGTTATATAGGTCTTCAGTTAATGATGGTTTCGCACTTATAAAATTGTATTATAATTGAAAATCTAATATATATATATATATATATATATATATATTCTTAGTTTGAGGGGTCTTCAGTACTGTATAAAACTACAGTGCTGACCCCTGCTGTAGGTTTTTAAGAACTACTTGTCTTTATTGAACAGGGAAGTGCTATGGTCAGACAAGTGTTTTAACAAAAGCACTTTGGCAGTTAGGAGGAAGATGGATTGGAGAGGAGAGAAACTTGAACAAAGAAAAGAATTAGGAGGTTACTGAAACAATTCAGATGAGATATGATAGCAGTCATGTGAGCAGAGAACAAAGGACCTATGTGAGATTTTCTGAAGCTAGAATCAACAAAACTTATGAATTGATTGGATATGTGAGGTGAGGAAAGAATGAGGATTAGACAATAACTTTTTGATTGCAAATTTGGGTGACCAGAGATATGATGGTGTTCTTTTTAAAAATATTAAGGTTGGAAAGAAGGTGACTTTGAAGCAAAAATAATGAGTTCCATTTTGCACATCTTGGGCTTGACATGCAAAAATATCCTATAGAGAGTTTGATCATTAAGGTTTTTAACTCAGGAGAGAAATTGGGGCTAGTTACAAGGTAATTGATTCCTGAAGGACTGATCTTAGAGTCATTCTCATAGATCTAAGAGTTTAATCACTGATAATGGATAAAATAGCCAAAGGAAGGGGTATAGACAGAAAAAAAATAGAACTCGGGGTTGAATATTGTAATATACTCACCAGGAAGGGCCAACAAGATTCAATGCATTATTTCACAATGATTTAATGGCCTGTTACCAGCAAGGTTCTGCACTATGTGCTAGGGCTACACAGACAAAAAAAAATGCTCAAAACAAAACAAATAAAAGAAATAAAGACAAATGAAAAGAAAAATGTCCCTGCTTCCAAGGCATTTACAGACTATTGAAAAAGATGAACTATTTCTATCTTTTTTTTTAATCTGCACAAATCCTTTGACCAATTGAAAAATGTTGACAACTAAGCAAAAATTTATTCTAATAATTCACTATTGTTAATAAACCATGCATATGCAACTAAAGTTTTTTTAAATTTGTCTTGAGAGAACTGTAGAGAAAATTTTTCAGTCCTCAAATCTCATCTACAATAGAAATAGAAAATAAGAGCGAAGAGCTGCTACTATGCACAAATTTATTTATTAAATAAATTTAATTTATTAAATTTATTAATTAATTATGTACTTGTTAAAAACAAAGCAGGCAACTGGTTCCAGATGTGATAGGTAAGAAAAAGAAAATAACTGAGCAGATTTGTTGTGAAACAAGCTGAATTACAACCAAATGAGGCAGTGGAGCCACTTACATGATTTTGCAGATAGACAGTCTATCTTTACCTGAAACTGGAATAAACAAACTATGAAGATAACTAGAAAATTACTGAAATACAAATGTGAGGGGGGCAACCATCGGCAAAAGTAGAGAAAATTAAAAAAAAAAAAGATTTGTTGAGAGGGTCAGCTCAGACACCAGAGAAAGATTAACACCAACAGATCAAACCAGGCTGGCACAATGAATGATGGGGTGACTGTTTGATATAGAGCATCATAGAGCCTAGGAGGTAGATCTATAGAGGTCCTCCAAAAACTGACTAACCAAAAGGAAATTGCAATAGAGAGTCATAAGCTGAAGTATGGAATCATTGCTCTAATGGGTGGGAAGGGACCCATGGGCCATCTAGTCCAAGCTATGCTTGAAGAATATTCTCTACAACATCCCTAACCTTTAGTCATTCAAGCTTTCACGTGAAGAAAACAAAGAAGTAATGAATCCCCTGTCAACCACTTCTGGACTTATACAGTAATTAGAAATTTTTCCTGGAATTTAGTTTACATAACTCTTACTATAATTTCCACTAATTATTCCCAGTTCTATATTCTGGGGCCAAGCAGCACAAGTCTAATTCTTTAAAACCTTGAAGATCATATTCATTTCTCCTCTTTAAAAACTCTTCTCTTCTCCACTATAAATATCCCCAGAATCCTTTCAGTTGTTATCAGGCCTCTCTCTCTGCATCCTAGATGCATTTCTATGAACGTACTCCAGTACCTAATATCTCTCCTAACATATGGTCCTCAGTTAACCAACTCCTCCAGCTATGATCTGATCAGAGTGGAGTAACTTCATAGATGAAATGGACCTTGTGGAGAGCATCTTTTTCAACAATTTCATTTTAAAGGGGATGAAAATGTGGAGCAGAATTTAGGAAATTTTCCCATAGTCACATAGCTAGAATGTAGGAAAGCTGGTATTAAAACCTATATTTGTAACTTCTTTAATACAACCTATTTATATTACAAACTGTAATTGTCCTTTGAGAATAACAGAGGCAGTAGAATATTTAAAAAGGAGATAATTTGTTAAAATGTATGTAGGATAGAATCTCAGGACATTGCTTATGTCACATATTGCATACATTTACACTGTGTCTGCTTCTTAATAAAAATTGTTGAAGTGAAATAATTACTTATGTTTGATAAAAAAGTTAAGTATAGATTGAAAGATATTTTTACATTAATGACACCAATTAAGAGAAAACAGGGTTTTAAAATCGAGGTTCTTTTTAAAGGGTAATCAAGTGTTTGTGTGTGTGGGTGTAAAATGAGAGAGAGATATTAAAAAATGATATGAAAGTTCAGTTAAGTGGAAGAAAATGTCTTTTTTTCCATGCCAAAATATGGTTGTTTCTGAATAAATAGAAAGGTGATGGGGAGCAACACTCTTAAACTGATGGGTTCCAACATTCTGTTTCTAATTGACTAATTTTGTATTAGCAGTTTTATATCTTTTCTTCTGAGGTGAATCATCATGGGGTAAGAATATAAGGCAAATGATTTCCTGGCTGAGAAAAAACATCTTTGCCTCATTATATTATTTTAATTTGCCATAAGTTTCTATTCTGAACACTAAAAATGAGATATATAAAATGTAGTTTTTAAAACTTGAAGTAGGTAAAAATTAACTTCTATTCAAATATGTACATGGTTATTGTAACAGTATGTGTTTAATGAACACATTTAACTATTTGAAGATTAAAAGATTATAAATTACTCGTGTGAAGAGTGAAGAAAGAACTATTTATTGCAGTACTTGATTTCCTTTTTCCTTCTTCTTTTGGTCCTCCAAATGCTCCCTTAAGGGTTAAGCAGTTAGGATGGTGCACATTTGAGGGCATATCACTGAAATTGTGTTTCCTTGAAAGAAAGCATCATTCATTGGTAGAAATACCTTGAATCAGACTCCTATGAAGGTTAAAATGACAGATTGAAAAGCATGGTGACATCATCAAGCAAAGACTCTGATTGGTGAGGAATACTCTATAAACAGGTTTTAAAAACAGGAATGTGAACAGAGAAGAGAGAGTTAGAACAGAGAAACATAAGGGGATACAAAAACTGTTGCTAGATCTTTATATCTCCAGGAATTAAGTGAAAGTTTCCAGTGAACCTCTCATCTGCCACTAAACTTTTAAGAAGGAGAATAAAATAATAATAATAATAATAATAATAATAATAATAATAATAACTAAACCACATAGGTTTTATAGCATTTTTAGTTTGGCAAAATGCTTTGGAAATATTATTTCATTTTAAACTTACAGCAACCTTAGGGGAAGGCACTATTTTTATCCTCATCTTTGACATGGGGAAAAAGAAAGAATGTGAAATTATGTGACAGAATCACACAGCTAGTAAGAGTCAGACCTTTGAACTCAGACCTTTCTGACTACAGATTCATAATTTTATCCACGCGTCCCCCGTCCACCCCCCAGGTAGAATAGTCAATGGAGTGCAGAGCCTTATAGGTATGGGAAACATCCCTACTGCAAGGATTTATGTTCAGAGTTATGATCCTAAAATTACCATTAGATTCTAAATATATGTACATTATAAATCTATTGCTTTTTCTTAATCTTCAACTTTATTGAACTCTATGCAAAATTTGAAACTGTGAATCACTCTCTCCTCTTTGATATATACTCTTTCCTCTGCATTTTCTGATGCTTCTGCCCATTGAAGCACTCTTCCTCGGTTTCCTTTGTTGGGGGCATGACATGGAGGATCATCTAACCAGGGGATCTGGACTTTTCACTCTCAGTGCCTCTCCTGTGTCCTCTCTTCTTTATACTTTTTCACTTGGCCATCTAATCAGTTCCCATGGATTTACTTAACATATCCATGTATCTTTAACTCAAGCATACCTTTCCTTATCTCAAGCTCCAATTCTAATTTTCAACCTGCCTTCTGGGCATTTCCATTTGGATATCCCATTGATATGGGTATATATCATTGGACAGAATGGAATCATATAATTTCCATGTGGGGAAGGTATTTTAGGAATAGTCTAGACAAACTCCCTCATTTTACAAATAAAAAAAAGAGGCACTGAGAAGTGGAATGACTCATTCTGTATGACTTTGCTCAGGTAGTGAGTGGCAAAACCAGAAATATTTATGAAATTATTTATAAGGATTGGGAAGAGTGCAGAGCATTGGAATTAAAAAGAAGAAAAAAAACCATAAACAGAGAAGGGAAGGAAAGGAAAAAGTATTTTTCCTAAAGCAGGGCAATATAGGTAAACCCAGGAGGAAGTTAATACTCCAAATGGGACGTAACGAGGTTTTGAACTAGGGTAGTAGCTGCAGTAGTAGAAAGATGGGACATATCTGAAAGGTGTTGTAGAGAAAGAAGATTTGGCAACTCATTATATATATATATATATATATATATATATATATATATATGCTATCACACTGTAGAAAAATTTTTGTCTCCATTTTCCCCCTTATTTTTATTCTTCACAACAACTCTGGGAGGTAGGTTCTATTGTCACTTCTATGTTATAGATGAGAAAACTGAGGCACACAGTATTTTTTTTAAGCAATTGGGGTTAAGTAACTTGCTCAAGGTTACACGGTATTTCTGGGTGGGTGCTAAGTGTCTGAGCCCGGATTTGATCCCAGGTCATCCCAACTCTGGGGCCGGTGCTCTTACTCGCTGTGCTACCTGGCCACCCTGGCACACAGTATTTTTTAGCAGAACTATACATTTTCTTTCAAATAAAGAGTTGAAGATTCAGATTATTTAATGATTTGGTGGGATTTACATGGCTAACAAAGAACTGTCTACTACCAAAGTCCTTTCACTATACCTTACTGTGTCTATTGTGATTATTCCTCATTTTTATTTTTGTAGATGGACTTTTATATTCACATATTTATGAATTGATTTAATTTTTTGATGGACTTCACATTCTTTTGTATTTCACTTTCTTCCTACTGATATTCTTAAATATAATAATGATTACTTCAAATCTCTTTTTTTTCTCATAAAAAGTTCCAAGCTCAAAGGGTTCCATGTACCTTGAGATGATTTGAACTGAAAATCTTAAGTCCCGCAAATATGTCTGAGGAAAGAAATGTTCTCCAGAAGAATAAAAAAAGAAACTCTGGTACTTCCCCCCTGCCAAATTATGCATTAAACAAATGCTTATTAAGGGCTACTATGTTCCAAGGCAGTGTGCTCGCCTACTGGGGACATGAAGACAAAAATGCAACTGTCCCTGGCCTTAAGGAACTTGCATGCTACTAGTAACTTGATAGTGTGCACTCATTTGAGAAAATAACACAACTGAAAAATGGAATGGCTGAATGCAAGCACTCTGGGGGAATTTTAGTATCTTTCTCTGAAAGAGTTTCATAGATTTCAATTTCCATCTTTGTCATGCCTGGTGATCATAACCAGTGACAATCCCCAATAATATTAGGAGCCTTTTGTGATACTGCAAATTTTAAACTAGAAACACTTGCCAGCAAACACCAGATGTACTGTAATCTTTTACTGCTGTCTCATTGCACTGCTCAACAGCTTTTCCCTCCCCTTCTCTCCTGGCTTGGTGACTCCAATTTCAGATTCTCAGTACATATTTTAGTGTCTTAAAAATCACACAATTATCATGATAAGGATATTTTAGCCAAGCAGCAACAAAAAAAGGGAGAAAAACAACAACAACTTCATGGCATCAGTTTAATTGCTTCCAAATTCAAAGCACAGTCAGAAATCCTATTTGCATCAAATCTGTTCAACACAATGTGCATGTCTGCCAGCAATCATTAGTTAGTTTTATAAATCAACCAACTCCATAAGGTGTCACTGTAGATCTAAGACCTCAAAACACATATAAATGAATTGAGAAAGGAAAAGTAGAATTGGGGTGGGAGGTAGGAAGGGTATGTTCAAATTAAAATACCAAATATTTTGAGGATCTCAAGGAACTATTTCATCTAACACTCCTATTATGAAATTATTGTAACATGCCATTCTAACTGGTGTTTTATTTAGTTCCTACATTTTTTAAACTTTTCTTTTTAAGTTGGATAGTTTAAAAAGGTATGATATTATAATTATATGAACAAGAAGATTTGCTCATTTATTTTCTCATTTTTCATCTTTAAATGAGCTGTATTCTGATAAGTTATCCTTAAGCCCTGTTGCCATTTTACTTAGCCAAATGATTTCCTTTACTTAATAAGTCTGCAGAGAAATTCTGAATGCAACATTTTACCAGCAGCTCATGAAAGAGTTCTGTCATACAGACTTCACTGAGATGTAGCAAAGAGATGGTCTATATTAATTAAAATGATTATGGCCAAAAAGCATAGCTGTAATCTGCCAAAGATACAGTTTTCTAAAATAGGGTCCTGCATTTAGTTTAGGAAGTTGGTGCTAGAGCTAGTGGTCAAGTATAATTCTCTCATTTAATTTGACAGCTGAAGATGGCTGCTATACATGGTGCTTCTGTCTAATTGAAATATTTTTAACTGTTCCTTTCTACATTGGTTGTGAGGGTAATCTATAATTGTTTCTATTTTCTACTTTTCTCCATTGATTGTAACACAACTACACAGATCAATGAGTTCAACTATCTCCAATGGAATGGAGATCATTTGCTTCTTTTCAGACATAAATATTGACAATGATTAGAGAGAGATACTAGCTTCTTCTCTGAGTTCCCCTGGTTTTCTCCTTACTGACAGTGCCTAAGGTGTTCCATTTTAACTCATTATACAAATAGTATTCCAAGCATCATGCTGGAATTAAACCTTTGCATTTTTTGAGATCAAAGTTAAAACCTCTTCCATGCCATTGATACTTATAAACTCCCTGACATATAAGACTTCCTTGTTGAGATAAAATAAGGTATTTATTTTCATGATCTTAAGGAAGCTAGTTTAAGTGACATATTTGGTATTTGTAACAGGTCCAGTTCAAATAGTTAGCTATTTCAAAGAAGAAGCTAGACCTGACCTCTACTTGCTAGTGTATGATCAATTTGTAATCTTACTCTGCTCTGTGGTCGTTTCCAATCTGCAAGACAGCCATCTTATTCGTGTGTGTGTGTGTGTGTGTGTGTGTATTTGTGAGTGTATTCTGCTTACCGATCAACTTCTGGGTACTACCACTGAATTCTAAGAAATCCATGAGAAAGGAGAATTAGTATTTTTTTTTCTTTAAAGTTAGCACAACTAAATATAAACAAATTTGAAAGCAGGAAAGGGTCAGTTACTTAGACTGGAACAAAAACTAGCCAATGCTATGACAAAGAAAGTTCAGCTGGGTTGTGGAAGGCTGAGGGGGTAGAACAGGAATGTGGAGCAAGAATGTAGCAGTGATCCAGAAGGACAATTTTGTCTATTGGTGCATTAAAGAGAGAAACAAAGTTGGATAGTACAGTCACACTATAGGCATATAGATTAGGAAAAGATGGATAATCCTTGAGAAACTCCCATCCCTTGATCCTACAGGAGTTGCAGAAGCTAATCAGGAGAGGGTCACAATTTCTATGGGCACATGGATATGGTGGCTGCAGATGGTTGCAGTGTGTTTCTTCCCATGGAAAACACAACCCCAGGAAGAAACATCTTTTTGGAAAGTATACTCCCTGCCAATGTTGGTGCCTTGATACAAATCCTCAATTAACCAAAAAGCATTACTTCTCTGATCTTGCCAACTGATTTTTACTACTAAATGATGCAATGCCATGCATGAGCAGATTTCCAGAAGAATCCTACTCTGAATAGCTTTTAAGGTTCTGATAATACAATTTAGTAAACACTCTATTTGTTCAATAACAAATCAAAGCAAAATATTCACAGTAAATCAAGGTATAGCATTCACAGTGTTATAACTTATTACAAAAAATGGCCACATAGTTTTTCACCTCAGTGGTCACACAGTTTAGAACAAAGGATAATCATTTAGTAACTCAATCATTCAATGAACAATCAATTCCATCATCCTTAAGGAGGTTCCTTAAGGGTCACAAAATACAATAGTCAAAGTTCTCTACTCACGGGGCACATTAAGTTACAAATCAGTCACTATTCAATCATCAGTCATTAGTCACTACTCAATACCCTCTTAAGGGGTAGTGGAAAATACACAAGCCATCTATCCCTTGGTCACAAGTAAATCATAATCTTCTCAGTCAGTACACACTATCCAAGTAAAGTCTTCTTTCAGTTCCTCTTCCATGGTCCCAGCTCCAACTGTCACCTGGATTCAAAGGCAGGCAGCTCCCAGTTCCTTGTACAGCTCCTTTTCCAGTTCTTTGCCCAGTTCTCATTCCACTAGAAATTCACAGTTTCTAGTCCACCTCAAGTCCTTCACAGTTCCTCTTTCTGGGAAGACAAAGCTTAATACAGCCACAATAATATTTATATACATTGCTGGCACCATCATCAATTCACTATCTGCCTCTGAAATCAACTCAGACCCACCAACAAGGTCTGAGAACTCAACACAAATCATCAACATAGAAATCCACACTGACTCACAAACAAGGTCCAAGAGGTCAGCACAAATCATCAGTGAAGTCTCAGGACCTCGAAAACCCTCCTCCAGGACTTCTGTAAACATACAACCAGAAAATCCTATTTTATGGCTTCCTGTTAAGGTCCCAGGGCTTCTGTACAAAGTATCACAAACAAACATCAACATAGATAAACAGTTCAAGGATGCCACAAGTATTCCCCATGACTCTGCCACTACAAGAGTCCTCTTTTTAGCTCCTGCTGTCTCTAGCCCTGGGTCTCTCCTTATATAGTCATTAGCTCCTCCCCAGGAGTTCATAAGTTGTGGAGTTCACAATTCTGTTTTCTAACAGACTGAAAAAAAGGTGTTAATTCAATAGCTGGAACAAGGTGTGAACCACTTCTGTGCTTGCCACTACAAATGATCATTTAATTGAATTGGAAATATTAAAGACAAAAGAGAATGTGATATAGAGTCAGCCTCAAAACCATGAAGACTCGGTTGTACCTGGGTTTAAGTTCTACCTCTGATACATATTGGGTATGTGACTTTCAACAGGTCACAACATCTCGTTGCTCTAGGTATCTAAGACCATAAATTGCAAAGACATAAAGATGATTTGTCTTGGAAATAGTAGTTTCCTCAGCTATTAGAGCTCCTTGTACCAAAGAAACCACTGAAATAATGCCAAACATTACCAATCCTACTTAAAACTTAAATAATTTTCCCAGGTAAACCTGTTTCCCCCAAAATTGTTTTTGCCTTATATAGATATCTTTGGAGAAGACAATGATAGCTTCCTTTAAAAATCCACTCTATTCCCTAACTACCTTTACTGTCAAGAAATTTTTCCATTTGATTAACTTCTGAAATAGTGTTAAATTTTCTTACACTCCAATATAATACTTAAAGATCAAATTCAACTTTTCCTACATTGTTAGATTTTTTTGTTAGGTCAAGAAAGAAAACAACAGAGATACTTTTGTTGAGAGAGATGAAATTTGTATGTTTCCACAGAAGCTTTAATGTTTATGTCCATATCAACTCAAGTGGAAGTACTTTGCTTCTGGAAGAAGATAGCCAGCATTTTCCCAAGACATGAAAGGCTTTGGATTGACTGAAAAGCTGTAACAGGCTGTTGTAAGCACAAGTAAGATGGGATTTTTTTTCTTTATGTTGTTGGATTTCAGTTGCCCAGGCTCGAGTTAACTTGTAAACATCTGAAGGATTAATCATCTTTGAAACCTCACTTTCACAGCTGTGCTGAGTCAAGTAGGTTTCATGCCTCCTGGCTCTGAGCCAATCAGGGGCCAGGTCTTTGTTATATATTCTGAGAGGTTGGCATTTTGGTTTGGGGGATTGCCCCATGAGAAGGATCTTTTGATTTCCTGGTCAAGACTCTGAGTAGCCACCTGTTCAGAGCCTCTGACTGCTTAGATGTCTGTGCTCCCTCGATCCAGTGATGCATGTAAAGTGTATAGCAATAATGCTATGTCCAGGCAGCTGGAGCCCTGTCTGTGGGTCTTTGTCCTAATTTCTCTGCTTCTATTTCCTATACTCACTTCTTTCTCTGTAATTAAAGTAAAATTGTTAACCACTTTAAAGCTGTCTTTCCTTTTTAAAGCAGATCAAAAGAACCTGCTCTAGCAGGCCATCCTGGGTGTGCTAGGATGCTTGCCAATACAACTGTGATTTTAATAGTTGCCTGACTGGTGTACTCTCCTCCTTTGTTCCAACCTTCCACAGGGTGAAGGTCATATTCACTTGTAATGTATTTGTCACAAACAAACTTGATAGGAGGAAGGACTTCCTTTCTCTGTAGCCTTTTAGCCAAGGGTTTGGGGATTTGTTTTGGTCTGCTCAGTTTTGTTTGTCATTTTGAATTCTAGGTGGTGGTGGTGGAATATTCTCTGGACATGGGAGCTCAAGCCAAGGAGATATTGGAAGATGTGCAGCAAAGCAGCATAATGGGAGAGCCCTGAAGATTCAAGGTACCTGAGACTTAACCCAAGGGAGAGGGTTTGGATTTAGAGATAGTAGGACTGTGTTATATAGGGACTGATTTAGAAAATAAACCTACACCACCCTCCTTTCCTAACACCTACAGGCATAATCCCCACCAAGAGGGATTATGCCTGTAGGTATTAGGGGAATATTGTTTATGAACATTCTTGCTATACTATTGAATAAATACATTTTTTGGTAAAAACTAATATGACGGGTAAGTGTTTAAATGAAACTAGGATGTAGGGTACACACTACAATTGGGGAAATACCAACAAAGAGGTCTAGAGCCAACATTATAGGCTAGATATCGTCTAAAACTCCTTAAAGATATTAGACAAATCTGAGGGAGAAGTGAAATGCAACACACCTAACTTTCAGTAAATGGGTTCCTGAATAGTCACTGTTGGGGGCAGCTGGATGGCATAATGGATAGATTCACAGTTTTGGAGTCAAAAGGACTAGAGCTCTAATCCAACCTTAAATACTTACTTGCTTTTTGACCCTGAACAAGATACTCAAATTTGCTTGACTTAATTTGTTCATTTTTAAAATGAGCTGGAGAAGGAAATGGCAAGTCACTTCAGCAACTTTGCCAAGAAAACCTCTAAGAGGGTCAAGAAGAATCAGACATGAGTAAATGAGTAAACAACAATGATAGTCAATGTTACACATAGTATGAAACAGCTAAAAAGAATCTCTGGGTCCACCTTGTTATTTTTATAGGCGAGAAAATGGTTGTTCAGAAGGGTGAAGAAATAATTAATGACAGAATGAGGACTAGAATATAGCTTTCACAACTTCTAGTCCCTCCTCTTTCCCTTTCTTTTTTTATTTTTTTTAAATTTTTTTTTTAAAGCAATTGGGGTTAAGTAACTTGCTCAAGGTTATATGGCCAGTTATTTCTGGGTGTGGTGCTGAGTATCTGAGCCCGGATTTGATCCAGGTCATCCTGACACTGGAGCCGGTGCTCTTACTTGCTGTGCTACCTGGCTGCCCCTCCTCTTTCCCTTTCTAACAACATTCCTTAAGAAAAGGTAACTAAAACAATCTTCATAAAACAAATATCATAAGGACTGGTATAGAAATCAGTTAGTCAATCTCTTAGCCAATATTTTATTGACAACTACTTTTACAAGTTGAGCAGTGTGTTATAGAGTTGTAAAAAAGTATTAGACATGTTCCTTGCCCCGAAGAAGCTTGCAAATATCTATAGAGACAGAACATGCATTAAGGAAAAGGTAAAAAAAAATGATTTATTAAATATACATTATTAACTTCATTAAGTATTTCAGAAATACACATATTTTAAAAATTCATTTTTTAAATCAATTGCCAGATACTTTTCTTCCCTACTATTCCTCTTCTCTCCTTGGGAAGATAAACATTTTAATGGTCATTATAAACATGACATCATACAAAATGTATTTTCATGTTAGCTGTGTTGCAAAAGAAAACATACAAAATTGTACCAAAATGGCAGCTTCCTTAGGAGGGATGTTTGGGGCCCAGCAGCTGGGACCAGCTCCGCCGCCTCCACCCCCATGTTCCCCCCCTCCCCCCCTGGAGCTCGGGACAAGTCACGCTGCTCCCAATGGCAGCTGGCGGACCGAGGAATTCTAATAGTACTTTAGTGGACAAGTTGGAAGAGTCTTTCGAGGCTTGTTTTGCTTCCCTGGTGAGTCAGGACTATGTCAATGGCACTGATCAGGAGGAAATCCGAACTGGTGTTGATCAGTGTATTCAGAAGTTTCTGGATGTTGCAAGACAAACAAAGTGCTTTTTCCTTCAGAAAACATTACAACTATCTGTCCAGAAACCAGAGCAAGTTATCAAAGAGGATGTCTCCGAGTTAAGAAATGAATTACAGAGAAAAGAAGCACTGGTCCAGAAGCATTTGGCAAAGCTCAGGCCCTGGCAGCAGGTCCTAGAAGAGATCAACATGCAACATAAAAAGCCTGCAGACATCCCTCAGGGACCTTTGGCCTACCTTGAACAAGCATCAGCTAATATTCCTGCCCCCATGAAGCAAACATGACTCTTTGTTGTCTCCTTACAAAAGGATTAAACTAAGAATTATCTTATTTGTAAAAAAAAAAACATACAAAATTAAAAGAAAAATAAAATGGAAGAAGTATAGTTTAATCTGCATTCAGAGTTAATCAGTTATCTATATGGAAATGGACAGCATTTTTATAATGCATCCATTGGGTTTGTCTTGGATCACTCTCTTGTTTAGAGTACCTAAATCTTTTATGTTGATTATCTTTAATCTACTGCTGTTGCTGTGTAAAATGACCTCCTGACTCTGCTAACTTCCATTTCATAAGTTCATATAAGTTTCCTAGTTTTTCCCCCTGAAACCATCCTGCTCATTATTTCCGACAGAAAAATAATATTCCATCATATGCCACAACTTGTTCAGTCATTCAACAATTTATTGGCATCCCTTCAGCTTCCAATTCTTTGACATCACAAAAAAATGGTATTATAAATATTTTTGTACAAATAGGTCTTTTTATTTTTTGAGTAGCGGTGTTGCTGGACATATTGAGGCTATCCATTGACCCACTTTTCTAGTAGATTCCCACTCTACTAATGAATTGGATCATTGCTGAAAGGGCTTGTGTGGCTCAATGAAACTATGATATATGCCAGAAAGGGATGGCCAAGATGGACAGACCATAGTGGAGAGTTCTGACAAAAAGTTATCCACTAAAGAAAGAAATTGCAATCCACTTCAATAGTTTTTTTCCCAAAAAATCTACACAAAACCAAGACAAAACCTCATGGACAGCATTCAAATGATAAAAGACATGACACTGAAGGATGAGTTCCTCAGGTCAGAAAGTGTCCAACAAACTACTGGGGAAAAATGGAAGATAGCTACAAGTAGTTTCCATGCTAATGAAGAGTTTATACCCAAGGTAAGGAAGCTCAGCCTTTGATGTGGCTAGTAAAAAAAAAAGGTATAATGCTATAAAGACTATTAGACTATTATTACATAAGAATCTGGAATTTAATATCTGTGAACCAAGGTCAGCTGGGTGTGGTTAAAAAAAGAGATGGAAAGATTGCACACTGACATGTTGGGGGTCAGTTAACTTAAAAGGATGAGAATAGGAGAATTTAATTCAGGTGATCACTATTGTAAGCTCAAATCCCTAAGAAAAATTGGAGTAGCCCTTATCAATAAGAGTGCTAAAAACAGTAATACTGGGGTATGATCTCAAAAATGATATATATTTGATCACAAGGTAAATTATTCAACATCACATGTTCAATTCATTGATCTAATTTCTCCTTTTTATTTATGTGTTTGGAGTTATAAAATATTCATTAAGTTCTATTTTAAATGCATCCCACAAATTTTTAATGTTGTTTAATTTTTGTCATTTTCTTTAGTGAAATTTTTGGTTATTTTTATAAGTTGTTTTTGACTTACCAATTATTTAGAGTTATTTACTTTCCAATTAATTTTTAATCCATGCTTCCATGGCCCTTTAGTGAATGTATTTTTCTTGCATTATAGATCTGAAATTGATGCATATAATAATTTTGCTTTTCTACATTTGGTTATGAAGTTTTTATGTCATAATCCTTGGTCAATTTTTTTGTGAAATTTCATGTACAATTTATATTCCTTTCTATTCAGTTTCAGTTTTCTCCAGATGTCTACCTTTATCATGATATCTAACTTCACTAATATTCTATTCATCTCCTTAAGTTCTTTTAAATATATTTTAAAGTTAGATTTGCCTGGCTCTGAAAGGGGAAATTTGAGGTCTTCTAATATCATAGTTTTATTCTCTGTTTCTTCCTGTAATAACTTTAAATTTTTTCCCCTTAAGAATCTAGATGCTATGCCATTTGGTGCATATACATTTAGAATTTATATTACTTCATTGTCTATGATGCCTTTTAACTAGGTGTAGTATCCCTGCTTGTCCCTTCTAATTCAGGCTACTTTTGCTTTTGCTTTATCTGAGATCATGATGGCTACCTCTACCTTCTAATATTTTACTTGAAACATAATAGATTCTTCTCCAACCCCTTATTTAAACGCTGTGTGTGTTTGCATTTAAAATGTATGTCTTACAAATAATATATTACTAGATTTTGGTTTCTTATCTATTCTGGTGTACAATTCTGTTTTATGGGTGAATATATCCCCTTCACATTCAAAATTAAGATTTATAACTTTGCATTTACCTCAATCATGCTTTCTTTTGTTTATCCTTCTCTCTTTATCCTGTTCCTCCTCTAAAGTCTGTTTTGCTTCTGACCATAACCATCTTTTATCTGCTTTCACTTTATCTTCCATGCCCTTTGTCTTAGCCCCTTCCTCTCCTATTCCCCTGCTGGAAAATATAATTTAAACTGTCAATTGAGTTATGTGAATGTATGTATGTGTTTTTGTGTACATATATATACATATATATGCGCGTGTGTATGTATACACATATACATGGAAACATATACATATTCCCTCTTTGAACAAATTTAGATGTAAGGTTCAAGTGTTGCTCATTACCCCCACCTTTTTCACTCCATTGTAAAAGCTCTTCCTTGTGTGCTTATTTTTTGTGAAATAATTTTCCTCCTCCCTCTCTCTTCACCTTTCTCCCAGCTCATTACTCTTTCTCACCTATACTTTTGTTTTTTTCCTAACATTCCAAAATAATTGACTCATTCTCTTAACCTCTTTCTATGTAGAATTCTTCAACCTGCCCTAATAATCTTAAAGTTCTTAGAGTTTACAAGTACTATGTTTCCATATCAAACGATAAAAAGTTTAACCTTATTGAGTTCCTTATGATTCTTCATTCATTTCATTAAATATCCATTTTACCTTGCTTTTTTTTTCCATCTTATTTGAGACAAATCTCCTGATGTTCCCATGCACAACTTACAGGGGAAACAATGAAGGATATACTAGTAAATGTTTAGTATCTGGCTCCCAAGGAAAAATGAAACACACTCAAAAATACCATTGAGACTCAAATAAACTTAATCTCTATTATTCATCTTTTCTCTTTCTCTTAATTCTAGACAATAAACACAACAATAAATCAAGCCCAGATATGTAGTTTGCTGATTTCCAAGGTTTAAATGTTTATTCTGAAAATTTTGAGGAGTCAATTCTAACTGTTACCAGTATATCTCTGGTAAACACCCACACCCACCCACATACACACACACACGTGCCATATTAATGCCCTCTCTTCCCTGCCTCCCATTAGATTTTAAGCTCTTTGAAGGAAGTAACTAATGCATATTTCATATTTGTATCCCTAGGTCCTGATTATTCTGAATACTTGGTAAAAGTTCCCTGAATTGAGTTGAATAACCTTTTAGAAATGAAAGGGACCTCAGAGATTCCATTGAACTTTAGTTGCTCTGAACAACTGCTTTATGTGCTTTGGACACATATAACCTAACATTTGTATTTGATTCTCTCAGATTTATATCCTGCCTTGCCATTCCTGTTTTCAAGCTCATTGAGGTCAAGAAACATTTTTTTTATTCCTTTTGTCTCTATTACAATCTTTAGTACAATGCTGAGAACCCAGTAGGTGCTTAATGAATACTTGCTGAACTTGGATGAATCTTTGACAGCAGAAAATTGCCTTCTTTGGTTTTACTTTCTGACTTAGAAATGTATGATGGATTGCTTGAGTTTGTCTTCCTCCTACCAAGTTTAAAGCCCACCTGAGAAGCCCATTTAATTTTTCAGTTAGAAAGCACATATCCAATCAAGTATATTAGGTACCATCTCATCCAAGGAGTCATTGGATTTAACAAGATGAATTCCAATGCTCTGCAAATGAACTCTAGATATTCCTCTGCACACCATCAGCATATACCCTGAGGGAGAACAAGGAAAGATGGGCAAAGAAGCTAGTTAAGAAATGGAGTTGTAACTATAAGAAAAAGTAATACATATCAAGGGTACTTACCTCTGAGTTCCCTCCTTTTCCCCTTGAAATTCGTGATAGCCTAATTCTTTTAAGGTTTAACCCTATCAGAAGCACACAATTATACAATATTAAAGTTTGAAGGAATTTTAAAGACTACCCAGTCTAACACTCTCAACTTAGAAATGAAGAAACCAAGTCACAGATAAATTAAAGCTCTTCCTTAGGACCATATAGTTATTTTTTTCTCTTTTTTTTCCTTTTCCTCTTCATTTATTTAACCAAAGGAAGAGCTTTTTTTTAGGTGATAAGAGCCATACAAAGTTAATAAGAAACACTATGTCTACATACATAAAGCTGTCTAATGGGGGGGAGGTGAAGATACCAACACAAATAGTAATAATATACATCATTGCATTGTAATTATATCCATGAGCTGAGAATCAAATTCCATGTCATCTCCAAGGTGGGAAAAGCTTTTATTTAATGTTGGCAAAGTCAGAGATTCCATTTAGAAAGTAGCCTTTGAACTGGACTTTTCTAGTGAGCTACACAAAAAACAAGCATTTGGGGTAGGCAGTAGAGAAGACATTCTAGGCAAAAGAAGCAGTGTAAGCAAAGGCTTAATTAGAGGAGAGGAATCACTTGGCATGTTTGGGAGGAGACTACTTTCACGTGATTCATATATAGGCAGAAACTATGTGGAGATACAATCTAAGGTTAGTAAAGTAGGATGATATCAAATAAAAACTAAAACATCTCAGGAATTAGGCAAATGTGTCTGTACTTTACTTGGATAGTAACAGGGAGCCATTAAAAAATTTTAAGCGGAGGAAGGACATGACCCAATAAATTATTTTCAATTTCAATTTCTTCTTTTCTATTAGGATTTCATTAGGTTTCACACCTGCATTTATGTGTATTTCCTTCTCACTTTCTTTAAACAAGAGTAAACCTGACTAGTAGATTAAAAAAAAATTTTCTGTCTTATCTAATGCAATTGAAATTGTGGGACTCATCTTCTGCAGTGGCGTAAGTGCTTAGAATCTGTGGCTTGGCAGATGGTAGGCTGCAGCGGGTAATTTGGCACACGCCATGACAATCAGTTTGTGGTAGCCCTGAGGCATTTCATTTCAACAGGAAACAATGATGACTGCAAATACAACATGTGGTGACCCACAGGAAGATAATCATGTTCAGTCCTGACTCCGCAAAAATGGGTCATGTGGCATCGTGATTAACATTTTCCAAAGAACTGACTTCTTTTAAGCAGGCAGGAAAGAACAACTGGCTGGACTATGTCAGATTACATTGAGTTTCTTGTCTCTTTCTTTTATAAAATATATCAAAAATGGATTGAGCCAGTGTGAAATTAAATGTCTGCCCTCTACATAGCATCACCTCTACTTCATTAAAAATTTCAACTCCCACATATCAATTTTATCTACAATTAGAAGTAAAACCTATTTTATTGACTTGAAAATGTTATTGCTTTTCACTTAAAATATGATATAAATAATAGGAAGGTAAACATAAAAATCATATTTTGTTTAGGGGGGAAAACTGTGGTTCAAAAAGTACTTTAAAAATTTTGAAATCTCTCCATCCCCATCAAAGGCATTATTAAGTGAAAAGAGGAAAAAATATTTTCACGTGATTCATATATAGGCAGAAAGAAGGCACAGTGCTTAGAGCACTGGACTTGGAGTCCGGAAGATTTAAATTCAAATCTAACTGTAGATACTTAAACTCTTTTTGCTCCAGTTTCCTGATCTATAAAATAAAGCACCCATCTCCCAGGGATATTATGAAGATCCAGTGGAATACTATTTGTAAAGTACTTTGCAAACATTAAAATTCTATATACATGTAAAGAATTATTATTATTGCTCATTATTATTTCTATAAGAATAATAAATTATTAAAAGATTGGGAATTGGGTTTGAATTCTGCCCTGGCCATTTACTTCTTTTGCAATTAAACACTGTGGTAAAAAAGAGAAAAATAATTGTTGATCTTTATTTTCTACATGTGTGTTAGTTCATTAGTGTTAAGAGGCTCCCTCTGTCACTTCATTTAACAATTGTTGCAAAATTTGTAATCTTAAAGTGTGATCTTAAACTTATACTAAGATTGTGACTTGCCCAGATTCACCCAAATGCTGTGTGTCAGAGGCAGGGCTTTAAATCACATGAAATTGATTCTGAATCTGGGTTTTTATCCACTACATCATGCAACCTTTCTATGAGTCACAAGTATGTAAATTATAATTTTCACATAGCAAAGGGACATTTGTATGGTTGTGGAGGATTTCTAACCCTGCAGCATAGATTTATAGAATATTTCTAAAGAAAAGACAAATGAGATTGAAAACAATTCATATATTTGGGTGGTTCCAATGAGTGATGGTAGGATAGTATTTTTTTCCTTAGAAGGAACTAAGAAGGTAAAATCAGATCTTGTCAAAGAGACAAAAGTACTGAACTGTTTTTCATTGCATTTTCAATCAGTTTCTAGAGTCTAGTTTGTAGAATTTTCAGAAATGTCTTCGAATCATTATCTCTTGCCTGTGTGGATTCTTCACCCTCTCCATGTGACCTTGCCTGACCTGACAGTAGGATTGGGAGAAAGTGTTTCACAGAGGAGAGAAAACATCTTTGTCCATGAATAGCTCTTAACACACAACAGTGGGAATTCTGTGAGAGGGAAGTCTGTCATATTCCTGATATAATTTGTAGGGTATATTGTTCTAATGATTTGGTTTTTAAGGTTACTCTTGTCTTTAAAAGTAACCACTATGTACTACTTTTATTTTATTGTTTTGTATACTGAGAGGGAGACAGAGAGAGAGAGACAGAGAGAGACAGAGACAGAGAGACAGAGACAGACAGAGACAGAGAGTAATGAGAGTGGTGGACAGTACTGAATCTTGAGTTACAAAGAAAGACCTGAGTACAAATCCAGACTCAGACACTGACTAACCATGCAAATCTCAGCAAACCATCCAACTTCTGTCAGTTCTCTATGTGGCAAAGAATTGGAAGTCGAGGTGATACCCATAAATTATGGAATGGTTGAACAATTTCTAGTTTATGATTATGATGGAATACCACTGTACTACAAGAAATGAAGGGGAAAATTTCAGTAAAACCTCAGAAGTCCTATATGAATTGATGCAGAGTGAAGTGACCAGTTAGGAAATCATTATACACAGTAAAAGCATTATTTTCTTGATAATCAACTATGAAAGACTCAGCTACTCTGATTAATATAATGATCCAAGACATATCTGAAGGACTCACAATAAAAAAAATGCTATCTACCTCCAAAAAGAGAGCTGATAAACTATGAGTACAAATTAAAGCATATATTTCTTCACTTTTTTTTGCTCTTTTTTACATAACTAATGTGGAAATATGTAAATATGTTTTGCACATATACATATACTTTGCCCTTTTTTGAATTACCACCATTTAGCATATTACATGGGTTATTTTTTGAATATCATACCTCATATTCATTCTGGTCTAGAATTGCAAGGATGATTCTGAAGGATACGTGAAGGGATATTCTTCTATTAGCTCATGAAGCCCTTAGAGAGCCTTTTATTTGGGTTGTGGTTACTTCTCAGTTGGTTCTCCCATCCTCTGACACAGGACCTTCTGAAATCTCAAAAGGTAGCCTGTATCAGCCTCTTCTTATGCATACAAGAAGGGAGCAGCAGGAAGGGGGGGAGGGAAGGAGGGAAAGGGAGAATTGAAAAGGGAAAGAAATCCTCACCATATCTGACAAGATCTATACTTGGAACATTTTAGACTAGACATTTATAGTTCTCAATTGATTAGAAGTTTCCTGCCAATGACATAAGGGGTAAAAATCAATCAATCCTTCATCTAAAAAGGATACCTCCCCTAACCATAAAATGCTTAGGTTGTTTGTTTCATGAAGTAGGATAACCCCTGAGCGGAGTATGTTGCCTTGATCTTGGGGCTCCTTGAGATTCCCTGAAGCATGGGCACAGAAGTCCTAAAGACTATTAGACCGAAGCTCTCTGGTGATATTTTTATTCATACACCTTGTTTGCTTTTCTCCTATTCTTTGTAGGTGTGAAGCCCAGATATGAAAGTAAGAGTTGTCTGTGAACTTCACTAGTTTAGGTGTCAGTCCCAGCTCCAGTGTGATAGGAATGATGGGTTAGCATAGTTTGTAGGAGTGTGTCCTAACCCACTTTAAATGATTATTTCACCTAATCTAGTAATCCTCCGGATGTGTAGATCCTTTCTTCCTTCCTGCCCCACCCTCCTTAGCAGTTAAGCCACATTTTCTGCCCTTTGGGACTTTCCATTATATACAAGTTGTGGAAGTCATTGCTTTCAGAGAGGAAGTATGATGTAATAAAGAAATTATCCCCTGAATCAGGAAGTCTTGGATTCAAGTCCTGTCTTTGTCACATACTAGCTATCTCAAGCTAGATGATTTATTGGATTCTTTTGAGCCCTGGGCAACTTTTTAGGACTATAAATTACAGCATATTTGCCTACCTCCATTGGTAGAGAGAGTTCCTTCATTTGGGAGTTCCCTGTATCGATGGAATGGCTAGTTCTATCATTATGTCTATTACTTTTAGCATTGTGTAATGACTTGTGTAAATCTTCTGTCAAGCTACTTCATTCTCAGCAATAGACCTTGCCATATTTAACTCTTTTTTTCTGTTGTAAATACATTACATAACTTGCCTACTTCAGTACCAAAGCCAGATGCCCAACCTCCAACAAACAGCTTTTCCTCAGTTGTCTGAAGACCCTTTATTTTTCTGCATTTTTCATCTTTGTGAATTTATTCAATATGGCTATAATGACTCTTCCTGTTTAGATGATATCCAAATCTATACCACTCAATGTAAATCTCTTCTCAAAACTCTGGTTATCTTGTTTCCCCATTTCTAAATATTTGTTAGATATATCTGCACTGCTTACGCATCAAGGTCACCTTATCTTAAACTGAGACAGTAAGATAAAGTTGAAATAGTACTGAATTCAGACTCAGAGGATCTGAATTCTGATTTTAACTTTGCCATCTATTGCATTTAAAATTTGGACAAATCCCTTAAGCTCTCTGGCTGTCATTTTCTTTATCTGTAAAATGGGAAGTTGGATGAGGTAATTTCTACAATCCCTTCTATCACCAGTGCCATTATTTTATCCATCTGGTACAGTGGCTATCCAGATTATTATTGTTCTTCAGTCATGTCTAACTCTATGTAACCCCCATGGGTTTTGTTTACACCATTTTCTTGGCAAAGATACTGTATTGGTTTGCCATTTCCTACTCCAGTGTATCCTCATTTTACAGATAAGGAAGTAGGGTAAATTTGCCCAGGGTCACATAGCTAGTAAGTGTCTGAGGCTGGATTTGAACTTAGATCTTAAGACTCCAGCCCAGTGCTCTCTCTACTGCATCACCTACCTGCATGGTTATCCAGGTACCACTAGGCTAAGTCTATAGGGTATCTTTAACACTCTTTGTCCTCCAGTAGCCATTAAATTTCACTTTTTTATTTCTCATTTCTCTCTGCTTTCCTGTCCCTCTGTCTTCAGAACTTCAAATACACCACATTGACCTCATATATCTGAGGACCAGTTCTAATATTGATTCTAATCTGACATCCCTTTTCCCTCCTGCAAGGGGGCAGGAGGGGGGAAGGTACCATTAGTGAAATAAAATGTATCAAATGTGTATTAGATTTATTCCCAAACAGAAAAGCATCAAAATGCTTCTCTATAATCTAGTAATTTAGCATCAGTAGTACAGTTAACTGAGAGACTAATACTCAAGACTTGTTAGAATATTTGCAAACAGCTTCTTTGTGAGCACTTCAAATTAAGTATTTTATATTTAATCTGCACTGTGTGCTGTTTGATTAATGCCAAGTGGGCTTTTTTTAACAAGATGACAAAAAAGGAGAAGGTGGAATATAAGAAAAGAAAGGGGCAAGGCTAGGGAATAAAAAAAAATTACCAGAGAAAGGCCAACATTTAAAAACTGGAGGATTTTTTGTTGTTTTGTTTTGCCATTTGGGTTTTTGCTGGACCATAGGAGAGACAAGATGGTATTAAATAACTCCTTAAGAAAGAGGTTGTTCTGAGCATTACATGAAAGGAAAAAGCCAAGGGGGAAAAGTAATCATAGCATTTTTGAGTTAGAAGGAGCCTCTGATAATCAAGTTCAATCTGTGCCTGGACAGCAATCTGCAATATGTCTCACAAGTAATCACACAACCTCTGTTTGGAGACTTTCAGTGATAAAGAACTCACTACCTACTGAGTCAGCTCATTCTATTTTTGAACAGTTATAAATGATAGGAATATTTTTTTCTCTTATATCAAGTCAAAATCTTCCACTCTATACTTTAGAGTTACTTCTATACTTTGCTTCTGGATCTGCTCTCTGGGGCCAAACAGAATAAGGAAGAATAATCCTGCTACTATAAGAAAAGGACTTCAAACACTTGAAGAAAACTCATGTTACAAAATAGCAGGATCTCAGATTTAAATGGAACCTTAAAGGCTTTCTAGGGCAATGCATATTTTAATAAGAATCTTTGCTTGGATCTGGAGTTATTGTGAATATACCACATCTGCAATTGGCCCATTACCACTTTCTGGTAAATCTATTAGTGGGTTTTCTTTTCTCTTCTTTTGTTTTTTTTTTAAACTTCAGAACAATTCCACATTCTGCACTCTAATGTCAAATAAAATTTCTCATTTCTGTTTCAAATGGAAGCTATTACAATAAAGATAGTTATATTTCCCATCACTCCAAGTCTTCTCTTCTCATTAAATTTCCCTTATTCCTTCAGCCATTCCTCATATACTGTGAATTTTAAGCCCTTTACAATCATAGTTGCTTTCTTTTTGCCTTTTTGCAGCTTATTCTATTTTTGTAATGTGACCCTCATAACTATAATCAGTGCTCCAAATGAGATCTGAGCAACAGGCCTCATATGTACAAGAATATGACCTCATTTAATCCTAAATTTAATCCTAAATCCTGTCTTTCTTAATGTAGCCCAATACTGCCTTAGTTTTCTTAGCTTCAATTTTACATTGTTGACATAATGAATCCACTAAATTCTGTGGACTGTTTTATTTTAGACAAATTACTTTCTAACCATACTTCTGCCATTATGAATATGAGGTTCATTTTTTAACTCAAGTATAAAACCTTGAATTTTTGCATAATAAATTTAATCTGTTATATTTATTCAAATCATAATTCCCCCCAAAGTTATCTATAGAGATATGAGTCCCACCCCCCCTTTGAGTCTTGTTTTTTCTGGGCCAAATATTCTCAGTTCCCTTAAACACTGTTCCTCCATCATGGTTTGCATTCTTCTTCTTCTTTTTTTTTTTTTAAAGCAATTGGGGTTAAGTAACTTGCTCAAGGTTGCACGGCCAGGTGTTTCTGGGTGGGTGCTAAGTGTCGGAGCCCAGATTCGATCCCCACGTCGTCCCGACACTGGAGCCGGTGCTCTTACTTGCTGTGCTATCTGGCTGCGTCTTGCGTTCTTTTAATATAAAAAAATACCTAAATAATTTTCAATGACAAAAGAAGTAGGCAAAATGAGTAGTTTAAAAGATCATAGCAAAGAAAAAATGATTATAAAATATTTAATCTTAAAAAGAAAAAAATATATAATTACTGATAACTTTTCAATGACTCAAAAATTACTTCAAACTTGTTTGAAAAATGAAATTCATTTTGAAATATAAAGAGTAGGGAAATAACAAAAATATGAAAAAGTGACAGAAACAGATAAAAAGAGATCAAAATCACTAGTTTTAAATAATCTAGATATAAGGAAGGAGCTTTCATATTTATATTTCCAGCAATTGTAGACTATACTCAAGGCTGAAATATGTTGTGATACCATAAAATTTCAAGAAGTTTTGATTCCAAGTTCTATTCCAGTCATGTATTTCAAGAAACAAAGACACAAATCCAAATTATTTAATTTTAATATTTGTTTTATTAATAGCATTTAGCTGATTAATAGTATTCACATGTACCAAATAGACTCAGAAAGGCCCATACTTATTCCTATCTTTATTACTCCAGGTCTCAATATTGTTTTTGCCCTGTGAAATGAAGTGGCACACATAGTTATACCAGAAAACTTTCTAGCACCGTTGAATGATTCTGACTGAAATGTGATGGTTACACTTAATACTCTTTTAAGCTCAGAAAGAAAAAGGTATCTAAAATTCTTTATGAATTCACTAAAGAAAAGTAGACCCTACCTCTGAATACTTATCATGAAAAGCCTAGGAAAGGACAAAGAGAAAAATGCTTGTAAGATGCTGTTGGTGCCAGGTTTGTCAAATGGATACAGTTATTCTAGTTCTTTGTGTTGCATCCCAACATGACCCCTGAACTATTCTCAGGAGAAAGGTCTTTGTCTGATCAGACCGTTAACCATTAACCCCAACCTCCTTTATATTTTAGACACCTGAAAAATTGTACACTTGAAATGTCTTATGCAAACTACATGCCATCCTTGATTTCTCACTATTTCTTACCAGCGCCTCACCAAGTCCAATCTGGTGCTAAGGCCTGTAGATTTCAACATTGCAACATCTTTCAGGTAAGCCCTTTCTTTTTTGCTCCCACCCTTTGATAGACCCTTATTTTTTTTACACCAATAATATTACAACAGATCACTTGCTGGTTTTTCTACTTACCACAAGTTTCTCCCCACTTCAATTCATTCTCCATTCAACCACAAAAGTGGTTTTACCAAAGCAAAGGGCTGACCATGTCACCACCCTATTCAATAGACTCCAGTGCCTTGATATCACCTCTGGAGTCAAATATAAAATGCTCTGTTTGGTGTTCAAAGTTGTACCTAATTTGTCCTACCACATCTGTCCTATCTTTTTACACCTTACCACCCCTCCCTTCATACTCTTTGATGTAGTATCACTAACCTTCTTATTATTCTTGGAAAAATTTACTCCGTTTCCCAACTACAGACATCTCTATTAACTGTCTCTTATGACTGAAACTTCTCTCCTTTCATGGCTACATCCTGAATTTCTTGGTTTCCTCCAAATCCCAGATCAAATTTCACCTTCTATATAAAGTGTTTCCCAATACCTCTTAAGTCTAATGCCTTCTCTCTGTTGACTATATCCTATTTATTCTGCATGTTTGTGTATAGTTTTTTAAACGCATCCTGCATTAAATTGAGTTTCAATTTAAATTCAAGGGTTGTCTTTTACCTTTTAGTTTCTTTTTATCATGAGTGTTTAGTAAAGCATCTAATACATAGTTGTTGCTTAATAAATTATACTCATGAATTAAAGTTTTATTTCATAATGACTTGTCAAGAGAAAATATTTACAGGTATGTTTGATGTAATGTTACTGAGTTCCATAAAAAACATAGTGTTAGGTGAAAAGGCATTAAAAGGGTCAATGATATCCATATGAACAATAATATAAATGTGTTTTTGGTAGAACAACATTTCAGATACATTTCCTGGATTTCAGATTGTTTTGGAGGCAATATATGTTATGTATAGTTTGGACGTACAGAGAGAAATCATATTAGAAATCATTATTTACTTTCTCCTACAGGAAAAAATATAAATGGGAAAATGATTCCACTATTTCATTTGCACTAAAGATAATGATTCATATGACCTCTATATCTCTTAGCATCATAGGTTATCAGTAGGTTAAGCCTTGGATGTTCCCCATGTGTCATATCCAAAGCTACATGTTACTATAGAATCTTCAATTCAACCATAGATGTCACACAAAGACCTACTTATAAAGAGTAGAGTAACTTCTAAAAAGGTTTATGTAGAATACTAGAGTGTGTAAAGATACCCAAAGAAAGATTGTGTTAGGGTGTAGCAGCAAACACTCCAGCATACCCAAGGTGGCTTCCAACTCAGGTTATTAGATATGCTTTCTAAAGTAAATCAACTCAAAATGGGTTAACAATCTTGCTTTAATCAAACATATGTCATTTACCTAGTTCAAGGGAAAAAGGTCAGCACCCCAAATTTCAGAGAATGCAGAGGTTACAGGCAGATATTAAAAGAAGACAGAGAGGCCAGGTAGCACAGTGAGTAAGAGCACCGCTCCAGTGTCGGGAAGACCTGGGGATTGAATATGGGCTCTGACACTTAGCACCCACCCAGAAACACCTGGCTGGGTAACCTTGAGCAAGTTACTTAATCCCAATTGCTTAGGGGCGGCCAGGTGGCTCAGCAAGTAAGAGCACCGGCTCCAATGTCGGGATGACCTGGGGATCAAATCCAGCCACAGTGTCGGGACGACCTGGGGATTGAATATGGGCTCCAACACTTAGCACCACACCCAGAAATAACTGGCCGTGTAACCTTGAGGAAGTTACTTAACCCTGATTGCTTAAAAAAAAAAGAGAGAGAGAAACATTTCAGCAGACAGGCTTCCAGCTGTCTGACCACTACATCCATACCTAGTCACAGTTACTAGAGAGAGGAGCACCAACATCTGGGTTTTCAAAGCCGTGTGGCTCGATGGCTGCCAAGAGTCTCATTTGGTCAAATCACACAACACTCCTCAAAGTGAGCCCCAAAACAGAATCTCACATCAGGGTGTATATATATATATATATCTCCTTCTCCTGGCTCAAAGAATGTCACAACCCTCTTGACCCACTGCCCAATCACAAAACACCAAGGCGTGGGCATTCTTGAAAAATAAGCCTCCTGCCACAGGCTCCATGTGACCACATTCAGCCTACTGGGTGCAGTATATTGTCAAATCAAGGAAGGTTCTCAGAGTCACTTAAGCCTATCAATGGCCTGGGGCAGGGAAGATTTTAAATTCCCATTCCAATAACATAGGGCTAGCTTCTTCAATTCTGTAAGACTTAATTATTACATTTTCATGTGAATATTAACAGCTTAGAAATCATCAGAAGCTATGGAATAGGACTTGATGGACTGTGTTTTTTTTTTATTCCTAGACCAAAAAAAGATGGAAAATGTCAACAATGCAGATTAAACTTAAACGCATGTCATGTTTCAGAGTCAGTTGTTAAACATTGAGAAGCACACTCCTGACTCAGATCATAATGACTTTTATAGAGAAACATGTTTTCCCAGGAGGCTGAGAATTAGTCTGAATGATGAACAATGGGGAGGTAGAAGACTACACTTCCCTCCTGAAAAGGGGATATATCATTTACAAAGATGGAGAGGGAATAATCAAGGGCTAATTGTTGACTAGTTTGAACCTCTAGGAAAGGTACAGGAAAAGGAAAGACCAAGAAAAGATCTGATAGTTATCTTCCAATATTTCAATTACTGGTATGTGGAAAAAAGAATAAATAGTTATAAAAGGTAGAAAGAACTAGGCCTAACAGTTAGATGTTATATGGTAGCTTGGGCTAAATGCTGGGATAATTTTTTCTAACAATATGCTATATATGTAAATCATTTTAAAGAAAAATAAAACCTACTAACGAAATACCCATCTAGTATCACAAAATACTCTTAAAAATCCTGTTCTAATTATGAAGAAAAGACTAAAAGAAAATAACATTACTAACACAAACACTTAAGGTCAAGGGCTATTTCATATAGAATATAATCCATTTGTGCCTTCTTATCTTGTGTAATTCTAGTCCATGCTTATTCATAGTTTCTCCACAGAAGATTCATCTAGTATTCTGGAGATTTTACTCTAGGGTTTCAATTTTAACAGTGAAACTCAAAAGTTGCTCGTCTATTAACTCTAACTATGAAATTGACCCAACTCCTCCCTGATCATAAATTTCTTCATTGATCTTTTTAGTCCACTTCTTGGATATAGGGCATCACTGGAAATGCAAGAGAATACTAATATATTCACTACGTGTCTCTCTATTGCTTTTTGATTTTTTGGAGATTGTAACCATAAAGCATCATTGGAAATATGCCTGTTTTAAATATCTTAGACCTGATGAGAATTTTAGAGACATTAAAAGCAATACACCATTTCCCCATAAAATTCAGCTTGCTCTTTCTCATTTACTTATTTCTGGGCCTAATTCACTTTCCATATGCAGTATCGGTTCCAGATAAGTATACTTACTACTCTTCTGAACCAGTGCTCTGGCTATGCAACTGCTCACCATAGCCTAAAAAGTAAACGAGGGATGTTGGGGTGAGGGTGGAGGAAAGTCAAGGAAAAGTAAAAAATGGAGAAAAGATAGCACAAGAAAATGTTCTCGACTCCAAAAAATAAGATTATGAGTTCCTCATCAGCAGAGGCCTTAAAGCAAGAATTTTATCAACCACTGTACATTATTGGGGAGATTGAACTAGAGAGTCTCTATAATCTAGAATCTATGTTATCAGAACAGATTTTCCTTTCTAGGTTCTAGATACCCTTATCCTGGTTGACTTCTTGATATTGTAGACAGATACTGATGAGGTGTTTTGACTTTCCGTTCTCTATAGTAGTCAATAAAAGGATCTTGGTAAACTCTCTCCTTCTACCCTTTCTAGCACTTTACAGAATATGAAAAGAAAATCTGTAGCCCCTTAAGTCAGAAAGGCAATAAGTCCACATGTATGTACTGGCCCTTCAAATGATTTAACACCATAAAAACCACCCTACTCTAGTCATTTGATGGTATCAGAACCCTGACAAATCTACTAAACCCATCCGGGGAACACAAAATATTTAAGTCCAACTGCTTGTTGCCCTCAATAGAAAGGGCAGTTACTACTGTAGTGGTGTGAGAATGAAAAGTGAATTGCTTCGGGCCGGCTGGACTTTTTCATGTGTGTGGCTCCTCCTTACCCATTTGTCAGTAGAACACCCCAGGCCACAGACCAACACTATTAACACATTGTTCAACATAGTTGCTTTAATGAATTGTCTAGCTGAATCTCAAAGAAACATTTGCTTAGGTGTGAACTTGTTTTTTTTTTAATTTTTAAAGAGATCAATTAATGGGAAATTCTAAGACAAATTTTCAGATCTTATTTTAGTTATCCCAAAAGCGGAAAGGAACATGTTTCTTCCTCTATTACTTATCTGAGAAGGCAAGCATTCTAAAAAACACAGATAACAATTAATAGTTGAAAGATCAATAATTCAATCATTATACACTCTAGGTCAAGATTGTTTTGGCTCTCAGGATGGCACAGCATTCCCAACTTATCTCTCTCAGGAATGAAGCAATGTTTTGTGTGAGGAGATGAGTGTTTTTTTGGGGGAGGAGGGAGCAAAGCTAATGACAGAAAGGCAGCTGATAAAGGAAACAAAGGAGAAACATGAAGGGGATCAGAATAATTCTATGCCACTGAAGCTAAGGAAGGAAAGAATATTAAGAAGGGAGGAAATATTGTCAAATGTTATAGACTATTTATTCAGGTGGATATTGCAAAATAGTTTGTCAGATTTGTTGATTTTGAAGTATTTGCTGATTTTAAAAGAAAAACCTCAATAGAGTAGTTAGGGAGAAGTTAGATTTAAAGAGTTTAGAGAAAAAAGAAAGTAGAAGCAATGATTATGGAATATTTTTAAAAGCTTCGGGGAAAAAAAAGAATAATTCAAGGACATAGCAAGTTCAATGCAAAGTAAGTTTAGGATGGAGAGATTTGATCATATTTCAGGTAGAGGAGCAGGAACAACCAAAGTAGAAAAGATTAAAGACTCAAAAGAAGGAAGAAAATGTATATTAATGCCATGGAGTATAGAAGGGGTGGAAATATCTTCGAGAATACAGGTTGAACAGCTAGCAGTGGAATGGAAGAGAGAATGAAGAAGGTAAAGGCTAAAATGCAGAGACATTTTAAAGTGACTACATTTTGATTGAGAAACAGTAAAGAATATTGAGCCAATCCTTTCAATTGAATTGGAATAAAAATAATCTACAACTAGAGGATGGAGTAGGATTGAGAGCTTGAGTTAAATGACAAAATTTTGCTTAGCTTCTAACTAAATGGTAACTCATTTATTGAGCTGCCAAATGATAAAAATCATCTCTAAAAGCAGAATTGGAATCTATTAGGATTCTTGTCCAGTAAATGTTGAGCACCCCAATGAGTGGAATTAAAGAAAAATGAGTATAATGGGAATTACTCCAGGGCATAAGATCATGATGAACACTGTAACAGATATATGAAGTAATAGACTCGGTGTCTAATGAAGGTTACACAAAAAGGGCTGACTATGGGAGCTAGCCTTAGGAGAACTATAATAGAAATCAAAAGGGCATATAGAGGTTAAGATGACAGGGATAGGCACAGAAACCAAAGGTTATCCATGGACAAAGTATAAATACAATATATAGGAGAGGACAGTAGACGTAAAATAGAAAAAGAGTATGGTAAGAGATAGGAAGTTGGGTTTGGGATCTTAGAGTTTCAGTGTATTGGCAACACAAGGGAATGTCTGAAGATGAGTGAAGAAAATGATAAAAGTTGGAGATACAGAAGTTCATAATGCCATATAAACACAGCATCTACAACATTAAAAAGGTCAAGAACAACATTAACAAATCACGTCTATATTGAGTGAACTTGCATTCAGGAAGACTTAGGTTTGGATACTTCCTGCGACACTTATTGCTTATGCGACCTCAGGAAAATTATTTACTTGGTCAACCTCAGCTTCTTCATCTGTAAAAGGAAACTAATACCTACCTGATGGAGCTATTAAAGAATAAAAGGAAATAATACACATAAAAGTTTTGTGAAACGTGAAAGGATATATTATTCTTATAATTATTATTTAATATGGACTTTATGATTTGCAGAGATGTTTTCTCACAATCTTTTGGTTATTAAACACAAATATTAGGATTATGTAAAGAAAGCAAAACTAGGATCCAAGGACTAAAGTCAGGAACAAGTTAAGAATGATGGCGTAGGATTATTGCTGGGGAAGGAAGTGGCAATGATAAGTAACAACAGAGACAAGGGATTATTCAAATCATATTCTATGTCTATTTGCTCAACCAAGGAAAGTGATCTTGCCATTGAAGAAGACAGGACAAAAATGCTTATAAAGAAATTGGAATGCAAGATAAATTGAAGGTGGTCCCACCTGGATGATTTATTAATTCAAGTCACAGAGCCTTCAAAGAATTTTGTGCATAGCGTACTTTTAATGACAAATTAATAAGTGAATTTTCACTGTTCTTACAAAGAGATTTTCCTAGAATTTAGAAAAATGGAATTATATATACTTTGGATTTGAGTAAAATTTCTAGAATGGAGTATCCATCTAAACAGAAGTTCTACTAAACACATTTTTCTGAACTTAAGAAAAGTTTCTGAATTATTCTCCATAATCAAAGGCCCTCTCCTTCACTTCTCCAGGTTTCTCTATGCAGCAGAGTTGTGAAGAATATACTGTGAGAGGAGGTTCAGGATTATAGGTTTAGTGACCAAGAGAGAAGGAAAAAAAATGATAGAGTAAAGATAATGCTATTTTGAGGCCTCCTTAATTGGGAGACTACAGTGTCTCTGCACTAAACTACTAAAATGCACTTACTGTATATTAAAACTTCTAAGTAATCCTAAAAAATGTGTTAGCATGTAATTGCAAATTTTCAACAACTTAAGCAAGATTCTCAGGGAATTTGTGTTTATGGTAAAAATCCCAAGAGACATTTTTTATATATTAGTTAACATCAGATCGTTAATATAGCATATTTAGAAATACATATGCTTCTCCTTAAAATAAAGTTCATTTTGGAAATACTAATAATCATCTAGGAATATTACATAATTCTGAGTCACAAATAATCACACTTTACAGAGAATTATAGTTGAGTTCCATCCAAAGGACAATGTAGTGTTACGTAGTAATTGTAAGCAGACTGCATTGAATTATTTATTTAAAAAAACAACTAATTACAAATAAATAAGAAATGTCCTCAAAATTGTACATTTAAAGAAAAGATGGGTTGGTCACATGATCAGAGTTAGGGAATATCTGTGCATAGGTAGGCTATTCTGTTGATGTCAGGATTTTCACCCTAAGCTGTGGTGAAAATTTGAGAGGACATTGACAAAAATCACGTAGAATGGTCAAACATGGATGAATCAATTATGATCTCTATATCTCTGAAAGGTATAGCCATATTGATGAGGTCAAAGATACATGATCATTAATACATAAATGTGTGTATATAAAACTCATAAAATCATAAATATCCCACACTAATGTCCTGATCCAATACCCTGTTGAGGTATGAAAGTAATCCCGGATAATAAAGGGCTATGTCAATAGATATATCACAAGTTCTAGAGTTTCTTAAAAATCTAGAAAAAATTTCATGGATATACTTCATAAGAGATTATGTTTTAGTCATTTTCTGAGCTAATGTGAAGCATAATGAGGCTAGTCACTAGGAATCTTGCCATCAGGTATTTTTTTTTATGCTACAGGAAATTAAGAAACCTATCTACCAAGACACAGAGAGGTCATGGTATGTACCACTGATCATACCCTTGTGGAACCAAACTTTCTCTCTCTTTTTTTTGACATACTAGCTTACATTCATATCCACTATATAGAAAGAATGAAGGTAGTATATACGCACACATATACACAAAGATTTGTGTGTTGGTATGTATATGTACATACATTTATAAAGGTATATATATGTGCAAATATATAATATGTACATATACTTTATCTATGTATATATACATATGTGTATTTATGTATATATACATACATACGTGTATATATATATATATATATATATGAGTACTATGTGTATGGATAGATATTTGTTACTGTTGTGTCAAAGCTAAATGGAAGGACGGAAATAATTTTAATGGCATGGACTACATTGCAGAATCATTGCCCATCCATAGCATTATTTTGAAAATGTTAATGAGGCCAGATAAAGGGAAAGCATGGCAGAAGAGAAATTTATTCTCTCTCCCTCTCTCCCTCTCCCTCTCCCTTTTCCTCCTCCTCCCCCTCTTCCTCTCCCCCCCTCTGTCTCTGTCTCCTTTTCCCTCTCCCTCTCCTTCCCTCCCCCATCCTCCCTCCCTCTTTCTCTCCCTCTCTCTTTCATACACACACACACACACACACACACACACACACACATTTATATACATCACCATGACATAAAAGTCTCCTTGAATCTTCCAAGACTGCCACAGATTGTTCCTAATTGACTGCAAGACTGCATTCAAAGAAGCAGTCTAACTAAATTCTGTGAAGTTAATCACATAGTTTTTGTTTTTTATTTTAAAGCCAAAAGTAACAGATAAATGTATCTACTAAAATGCAGATGTATTGCAATCTGTACTGGTAAAAGCAATACTTACTTTGGTGAAGTCAAGGCTTTCCTAATTACTAAGTTCTATAGAAGTATACATAAAGCTATGTATGTTTTAATCATAAATACTATCAAATGAGTTCATTTAGAGATTGGATATTTGAATTACGAAACTGTATAATATCTCTAGTCAAATACACCTCCATCAGAAGACATATTGTGTTACATAAAATTTCACTACTGAAATTGATATATTCTTCTTTTGCCATTCTTTCCTTCCCTCCATCTAACCTCATTACCATTTCTCATTAACACATCCAGAACAATGTTGTGGATTGGCATTGATTCTGCAGTGTAATCCATGTTTTTAAAATTCTTACTTCTCAATTTCTGCAATTAATTATTTTCTCAGTTGTGCATGCTCAAGGACAATACCAACATGGCATTTTGTGGTGTTATCTCCAATAATACGATTAAAAAATACAGCTATCTGATAATAGCAGATTATTCCCAGGACTTGCACATATGGAAGAGGAATATACTACAATGTTCACTATACTTTTATATTTTTCAATGATAGGAGAGAATGAAAGAATGGACTGAATTCAGAAGCCAGGATATCACAGCGGGAATTCATGGAGACCGATGAAATAGGGGATAGAAAAGTAGATCTGGAAGAACAGCCTGAATTCACAAGTCAGGATCTCACACTGGGAATTAAATGCCAATAATATAACAGAGTCAGTCAATCTTTTACTCTCCTCATTAAGCATTTTTTGTTTCTGCAAAGAATATAAGCATGGAGAACACTATCTTTTTCTAAGGTTGGTATTATAGAAAAAAAGAAAATATATTTGAAATAAGCCTGAGTAATCCTAAAGATAGATACTGACTAGCTTCTGAAAAAAAAAAACTTATTACATCATAGATATCAAAGTACTAACAGAACAGAACTTGGGTTTTCTGGGATAATGTTGTCATATCAGCCACAAATGGACAAAGTATTTTATAATAATACACTAAAATTCTCTCAGACTCAGTTTTCTCATGTATAAAATGGCAGGATTTATCTTTATGGCTTACAAGGTCCATTTCAACTTCGACTCAATGATCCTATGAAAAATTCTATTTTGTGGGGGAGGAAGGAGATGAGAAATTAGAAGAGGGTTCTGAATATTTTATTTCTTTGTATTCTTTTATAGGGAAATTAAGATCAAATTTAAAAAGTCTGCAACCTATAGTTTTAGAGACTTGTCAGGAGCATAACAAGGTTTAACGTGTTGCCTAGGGTCACAGAGTTATTATATGTCTGAGATAGCACATACACCTAAGTTTTCCTGATTCTGAGATTGGTAGAAGGAGTCTTGGTGCATGATATTTTGTTTGCAGATGATTATGCACTTAGTGCAACCTCTGAAACTGAGATACAACAAAGTATGGGTCAATTATCTGCTGCTTGTGCTAATAATGGCTGAACAATTAACATAAAACACAGGTGCTCCATTAGGCACCACCAAATCTTCCATATGTTGAACCATCAGTTACAGCAAACAGAGAAGCTTTCAGTGCTGCGAATAAACTTACTTACCTTGGCAGGATACTTTCCAGGAATGTACACAGTGACAATGAGGTTGACAAATGCATTGTCAGACCTAGTTCAGAGTTTTGGTGCCTCTGATGTAAAGTGTGGGAGATAAAAGATATTAGACTGACTACCAAACTGAAGGTCTACAAAGTATCACTCGGGCAGCTAGGAGGCACAGTGACTAAAGAGAGCCACTGCCCTGGAGTCAAGAGGACGTGAGTTCAAATTTGACCTCAGACACTAAACACAAAACTGGCCATGTGACCTTGGGCAAATCATTTAACCCCAATTGCCCTATCTTCTCCCCTCCAAAAATCAAAATAATAATAATAATAATAATAATAATAATAACTAATAATACTAGCATAGTACCAGGCATTGTACTAAGTGCTTTACAATTATAATCTCATATGATTCTCATAAAAACCCTTGGAGTAAGGTTTTATTTGAAGTAGCTAGAGATAAATGGCAGAGAAAACTTGAAGAAAGTCATTTCAGTAGTCCAGATGAAATGTGTTGAGAACCTAAATTCAAATACCTGGTTTGGGAATGAGAAGACAATATATGTGTGAGATATTTTGATCATATAGTTGACAGGGTTTGAAAACCAATTGGTTATAGGGAGTCAAAGAAAGGGATAGGCAAAAATAACGGTGAGGTTTCCAGCCAGTGTGACATGACAGAATTATGGAATCATGCACAGAAAAAAAGGTATTAAAAAGTGGGGTAGGAAGCTAGAGGACTTTAATTTTGGCCACTCTGAAAGTGAGGGGCATGTGAAATATATAGGTGGAGATGGTCAATAGAAAGTTAGGGATAGGGGCTACAGAGTACTTGGGTAATTAAATTTGCCTTGCCATAAGAAGAAGAAGAAAAAGAAGAGGAAGAAGAAGCTCTCCTGCCATATAACCTTTTATTCCAAGATTAAACTCCAGGGGCATTTTGACATCTAGTAGAGTGTCCAGCATATCATAACAGTATAGCCAATGTATTGAATTTTATACTTGTTTATTTGCTTTAAATAGATTTTATCAATATAATGTATTTTCGCATTGTCTATTTTTCTTCTTGGGTCCCTCCTCCTCCCTTCCCCACATAACCGTCTCTTACAATAAATTTATAAAGGAGGAGTGGGTGAGGAAGAGAGAGAGGAGAAAAAGAAGAGAGGAAGAGGAGGAGAGAAATGAAAAGATGGGGAGGAAGGAATAAGAGGAGACAGAGAAGGAAAGAAAAAGGAGAAAAGGGGAGGGATAAGAAGGAGAAAGGAGGAGGAAGGTAAATAAAAAGGAGGGGAAGATAAGACAGAAGAAATTCTTTATGAATTCAATTTTCCTTCTATTTAGCTATGGATAATTCTTTTTCCTCTCTAATAATTACCTTCTTTACAATCCCCTTAAAAAAGAGGGAAGTGGATTAGGTCTACTTACAAATACCACATGGCTACACATTTCCCTTTGGGTGAAACTCAAGTACAAGTCTTTGGGAATTCTTATATTTTACAATTTATCAACATATAATATTCCTTTAAGAAAAAAAAAATAGTGATTTAATGGAGGAGAAAAAAGAGGAAAGAGGCACTCTTGAAGTCAGCAATTCAACCAACCCTGGTCTCCACTGAGATGGTGATTAGAGGCATGCATTGCCATGTCCAGCAATGAAGGTCTTTTTGTTCTTCTCTATATGTGTTTTGTCCCATTACCATCTCCTAGATTGATTTAATATTTTTCTACATTGTCTTTTTAGTCAATTAGCCAGACCCATTACAACTGCCCTTTGGGATAGTCAGTCCTTTCTCTGTGTAAACCTTGACTCCTTCATAACCTAGTTTAACCTCCTGCTGATTTTTGATTCTCTAATTTGTCCTAAAACTTAATTTGTGATGCCCATACCAGATCTAATGACTTCCATTCAAGTTGAACAAATTCCAAATGTCTCAATAAGTTTCTTGTGTGATAAACTAGAAAGATCCTTGTGTGTTCCTGAAGCACCCTGCCCCAAGAAACAAATTTAACTTAGTTTATTCTACCAGCCAGCAGAAAAATGCCTACTTGCCCTTCTAAAATAGTCTTCCTTTCTTGTATGATTACCGAATATATCTTTTGCTCATTCTACCCTTGCTTTTTTCATTAATTCAATTGTTCCTTCTACTTAGTTATGAATAGCTCTTTTTCCTCTTCAACAATTACCTCCTTTACAAGGATACCCTGTGACCCTTCACAACAGCTCGAACCTACTCTTTTGAATATTATTTGCTCATATATATATATATAAATATGTATATATACACACATATATGTATATGTATACATATTCCAACATACCAGATATTAAGAAATACCAAACTCAGAATAAATTGTTTTAGAAATTTGTCATTATCTCAGTGATAGGGTATTGTTTGTTAAACCATGGAAATATAGTTCTGCTTTTAAAAGTCTTTTAGGTCTTTTCTATTTTCCTATTGAGATATATTAGAGTTCTCACAAAAGTGCTTATTCTCATTGAATTATAAATCAGTGTAGGTACCAATTACACTGCTTTAGTATGTAAGGGAATGTTCCTTCTCCATATCATTTGTAATTTTCTGTATTTTGAGGTTACACAAAAAGATTGTAAGTCAAGGAAGCAGCTGCTTTATCCTGAAAATATGAATTTTGTAATTTAATGACTTAGGACAAGAGAAAACATCTGGTAGTGTACTGAGACAGACTCATGTGTGTCTTTTTGATTTCCTCAGAGCAGGTGTGTAATCTTGAAAATAAAAACAGATATTTCATAAAAAAATAGATTTTGTAGAGTTGGTCATTTAAAATTAGACATTCTTATTGAAATTCATTTGACCTAATTTTCAGATAAATAACAATTTCAATTTGTCCCAAATTTTTAACAAAATTGACGTTAAAAGACATAGTTTTGAGGCAAACGTTTTCCTATTACTTGATGTTTTGGGCCCAAGAATCACTAGGAACACTGGAAACATTAGAGGTAGCATTCTCCTAATTAATTTTTCATTTTCTATGTGTCATGAATTAAATTGACCTAGGCAATATTGTGGGTATAATATTGTACTATTTATATCTGGACATAAAAGAATGTTCACTCTGATTTTGGAATTTATTGTGACTTACACCTCTAGGTGTCCTCAGTCAAGGTTGAGGTTTCTAGTCTTAATGCTAATACCAACAGAATTAAGTAACTGGTAGAGATTATCTAAGGTTCATCCCCATCCTGCTGATCACTATTGCATCGCCCTGGGGCTAAAAACACAGGCTCACGTGGGGCTGAGTTTAGCTCCCAGCGTGCTGCAATAGACCCTTCCTGCTGCTCTGCTGGACTGTTTTCAACGGGACCTTTTGTTTTTCTCTGTCACTTTGCGGCTTCTGTAGCCCTAAATTTTGTTTAGAGTCATTTTTATAGGTATTTGAGGCGGGGGGGCATATGGAGTTTTCCTGCTTCTATGACACCATCTTGGCTCTACCCCCTGTGTTTTTCTAATGAGATATTTCACATTGCCATCTATTTTTCATTCATTTGGATCTGTTTTATAGTATGTTGATTTTTCATAAAGTGGTTAGCTTCCATTAGCTCCAATCCAATTTTAAAGTAGTTATTATTATTATTGTTATGATTTTTTTTTTTAATTTTTGGATGGGCAGAATGCAGGGCAATTGGGGTTAAGTGACTTGCCCAAGGCCTCATGGCTAATAAGTGTTAAGTGTCTGAGGCTGGATTTGAAGTCAGGTCCTCCTGATTCCAGGGCTGATGCTCTATAAACTGCTCCACCTAGCTGCCCCAGGAATTATTTTCTTCACTGAGTTTTTGAAATTCTTTTTTCATCTAACTAATTCTGATTTTTAAGGCATTATTCTCTTCATTGGTTTTTTGGGCCGCTTTTGCCATATGTCCATTTTATAAGGTCCTATTTTCTTTGAATTTTTTTTGGATCTCCTTTAGAAGGATGTTGACTCACTTTTCATGATTTTCTTGCATCATTCACATTTTTTCCCAATTTTTCCTCCACTCCTTACTTGATTTTCAAAATACTTCTTTAGCTCCTTCATGGCCTGCAACCAATTTATATATATATATATATATATATATATATATATATATGAATTTTGTTTTTGGAGTTCTGACTTTGATGTCTTCTTCTGGCTCTATGTTTTGATCATCTTTGTCACCAAAAATGATTCTATACTTTGATTGCACTTCCTTTGTTTGCTTATCTTGCCAGCCAATTGCTTGACTTCTGAGCTCTTTCCCATGGTAGAACTCTGCTTTCAGAGGGGAGAGAGCTTTGTCCTATATCTCTGGAGTTTTGCATAGCTGTTGTCAGAGCTTCTTCTAGACTCCTGCCTCAGAACTGTGAGCATAACAACCTCTCCACAGCCTGAATAAACTCTCCTACACTAACACTTCTCACCCCAGGACTGCTACCCAAGACTGCAACCCAGATCCAAGCAGGGCAAACCATGAGAATCCTGCTTTGGTTACAGGAAAGCGATTCCAGCAATTGGCCTCTGGTCAGCCACTTGGCCCTCCCACAAGTTGTGGGCCAGAAGTTCCCAGAAGCAGCTGCCATGGCAGCAGCTGCAGCTGCTACCACCTCTGTCACACCTGGGTCAGGGGCCTGAACTTGCTCTTCTCTCACCCGGACCAACAGAGTTGCCCTACTGATCTTTTACATTATTTTTTGTGCTTATGGGTTGAGAAGTCTGGAAACTGCCACATCTGCCAGTGGTTCCATCCCATGAAGTCTGCTCCAGGCAGTCTGTACCATGGGATGGTGCTCTGCTCCACTCCCAACCCAGTGTGATAGACTTTTCCTGTTGGCCTACCTGGCTCCCTTCAGCAGGAGATTTGCTTCTCTCTGTCACTTTGTGAGTTCTGTAGCTATAAAATTTGCTTAGAGTCATTTTTATAGGTATTGGAGGAGACTGGAGTGGGAGCTCAAGCAAGTTCCTGCTTTTACTTGACCATCTTGGCTCCACCACTTGCACTTAAATTTTAAAGACTGTGCCAGCGGCAATCATTTGACCCAATAGGTTTTTTGTTACTAAGCAATGCATTGACTCAGACTTTCTACTATTGCTTTCCCAAATGAACTCAGTCTTTCCTTTAACTTAGCTATAAATGATATTTTTACTCATCCCGTAATGCCCATGGCTCACTAACTACCACTTAGGTCATGGAAATAATATTCAGTTTTCTATTTCTTGATCTTTGTTGTGCAGGGATATGAATATTAGTGACGACTCTTTCTTGTTCCCCAAACTACAATTTATCCTACTTTGCATGAGTTCTTAGAAATAGTCACCCTACATTTTGAATTATTTTTGCACATATTTGTGATTTCCCCTTTCTAAATTCTTATTACTTCAATGGTAGTATTTCTTATTTTTTCTTTATATCCTGATTGCCCAGAACATAAGTAATACTCAACATATGTTTTCTTAATCAAATGCTTTATTAAATTCAAGTTTTCCATCACTCATTTCCACAAGATTTTGAGTTATAAATTTTCTCCCCATTTTTTTCACTACCCACCACCCCAAAATAGCTATCCCACTGGATATCCCCGCTTCCAATCTGCTCTCTCTCATATCTTCTCCCATACCCCCTCTGACTTTCCAGTAGGTCACAGTGGATATCTATGCCTCAGTGCCTGTATGTTTTATTTCCCAGTTATATGTAAAATAATATTAACAATAATATATATATATGCATGTATGTATGCATGCATGTATGTATGTATACACATAGACACACATAATATACATATATATATATATTAAACATTTGATTTTAAAACTTTGTATTTCAGATTCATTCCCTTCCTCCCTTGTCACCCACACTTACTGGGAAAATAAACAACTCAGTACAGTTTGTACATGTGTAGCTATGCAAAACATTTCCATAGTGTATATATCGTAAAAGACTGACTATATTTCCTTCCCTCCTATCCCACCTCCCACTTATACTATTCTCTACCTTTATCCTTTCCCTTTTCAAAAGTTGATGCTTCCAAATTCCCTACCCCCCAGGCTGCCCTCCCTTCCATCACTCCCACTGTCATCCCCTTCCCCCATACTCTCCTGTAGGGTGAGACACCCTAATTAGTGTGTATGTCATTCCCTCCCTAAGCCAAATTCAATGAGAATAAGGTTGACCCATTCCCTTTTGCTTTCCTGTTCTTCCCCTCCATTGTAACAGTTTTCCCTTGTCTCTTCTATATGAGATAGTTTACCCCATTCTGTCTCTCCCCATCTCCTCTCATTATATTCCTCTCACACCCTCTCAATTTCACCTTTTAAGTATCATCCCTTCCTATTCAATTGGTCCTGTGCCCTCTATCTATGTATACTTGTACACACATAAACACACATTCACATATGTATTCATATACCCATATACCCTCCTATATAAGACATATGTGTGTGTATTTATACACACACACATTTCTATTCACTTCAATTATTTGTATACTGATAAAAATTCCATCAGTTACAATTACTGTTTTTCCATGTAGGAATGTAAATAGTTCAACTTTGCTAAATTCCTTTTGATTTCTTTTCCCTGTTTACCTTCTCATGCTTCTCTTGCTTCTTGTATCTGCAAATATCATGCAAATGTCAAATTTTATATTCAACTCTGGATTTTTCATCAATAATGTTTTAAAGACCTCTATTCCACTGAAGAACCATATTTTCTCTATGGTCCCTGAATTTGGAAGCTGCTAGATCCTGTGCTTTCCTGATTGTGTTTACACAAGATTCAAATTATTTTTTCCTGGATGTTTATAATATTATCTCCTTGATCTGGGAACACTGGAACCTGACTATAATATTCCTAAGACAGGTGATTGGTGGATTCTTTCAACCTCTATTTTGCCCTCTGATTCTAAACCATCAGGGTAATTTTCCTTGAGAATTTTGTGAAGGATGATTTCTAGGTTCTTTTTGTAATCATGGCTTTCAGGTAGTCCAATAATTTTTAAATCATGTCTCTGGGATCTGTTTTCCAGGTCCGCAGTCTTCCCCATGAGCTATTTAACATTGCCTTCTATTTTTTTCATTCTTTTGTTTCTGTTTAATAGTATCTCGATTTCTCATGAAGTCACTAACTTCCATTTGCTCCAATTTAATTCTGAATGAATGATTCTCTTCAGTGAGCTTTTGAGATTCTTTATCCATCTTACAAATTAGGCTTTTTAAGGCATTCTTCTCCTCATTGGCTTTTTGAACCTCTTTTGCCATTTCAGGTAGTCTATGTTTAAAGTGTTTTATTCTTTGGTCAGGTTGTTGACTATCATTTCATAGTTTTCTTGCTTCATTCTCATTTCTCTTCCCAATTTTTCCTCCACTTCTCTTATTTGGCTTTCAAAATCCTTCTTAAGCTCCTCTATGGCCTGTAACCAGTTTATAATTTTTTTGGAAGCTTTTGGTGCAGGAGTTCTGACTTGGCTGTCTCCTTCCTGTTCAATGCTTTGATCATTTTTGTCACCAAAATAGCAATGTAAAATTGGGTTGCTCTGCTTGCTTTCCTTCCCTTGTTTGCTCATGTTGTCACTCATTTACTTTACTTTTGGGCTTTTTGCCACAGTAGGACTCAGCTACCAGGCAGAGGAGGTTCATCCTAAATGCTGGGGTTTTCTCAGTTGCTGAAGGTATTAGTTGGGTGCCCTCTCTGAAGTCTCTAATCTTTCTGGAAAGCTAGTGGCACACCCTAGTACCTCCACTCTAGACTGCAATCCAGATGCATGCAGGTTAAAATAAAAAGTGATTACCCCTCAGACTGGTTGCTTGGTCCCCCTACAATCTGTAGGCCAGGAGCTGAATCTGCCATGTGACTGCTGCTTCACAGTGCTGAGGAGCTACTTCTCGCCCTGGGGGCAAAGGCCGATCACACTCCCAAACAACTGGATCCCAAAGTCCACACTGCACTGACCTGTTACTTTGTCCTTAGCATGTATGTGTTGATAATTTTGGAACATGCCACAGCTGCTGGTGATCTGAAGTCCTTCCAGCCTGTGGCTGGTCAAGCCCTCCCTGAGGCTAAAACCTCAGGCTCACATGGGGCTGGACTTGGCTCCCAGAGCACTTTGCTGGCCACTTCCTGCCAGTATGCCAGGCTGTCCTCAGTAGGAAGTTAGCTTCTCTGTGTCATTTGTTTTTTGGTTCTGTAGCTCCAAAGTGCCTTTAGAGTCACCTTTTACATGGATTGGGGGAGGTGGAAGCCGGAGTCCCGCAGAAGTCCTATTTCTGCTCTACCATCTTGACTCTGCCCCACCCTCAATGTATGTTTTCTGAGTTGAATTTTTGATAGAGCTTATTGCCAAATGTTATATTCAAGTTCTTTCACTCATCATTTTGAACTACCTCCTTTGCAAGAGGCCTGAACCAGGTATTGGTTCTATAAAGAAGAAATGCAGTATTCTTGTATATAATAGTCTTAGTATATTAGATAAAATTATACATAAAGTACTATGGGATAGTGAGAACAGGAATAATGTGTAGTTGCAGGGAAGAGAGGAGAAGAATTCATAAAGGAACTGGCACTTAACATGCATATTGAAAGTAGCTGGAAATGGGGATTGGTGTTCATTAATACTGTAGGGTATAATATGAACAAAAGCATATAAAAAGACAGTAGTTAATTTTTTTCTTCTGGAAATCCATATTAGACAATGCTGGGATGGTAACTTGTAGCAAGATGGTAGCAGAATCGAATGCTGGCATCAGGAACCTATGTTATACTGTAGGAAATGGAAAACTACTGATGTTTTTTTTTTTTTCCAAAACAGGAATGATGTGATCAGTGTTGAGCTTCGACCATGATTCTGTAGTAATGTGAGGAAAAAAAGGAATGGATAAAAGAAAGAATATAAACAAGGAACCATAATAGTAGTCTTTAATAACAACAAAAAGGCAAAAAGTAATGAATGCCCAAATTAAGGTGGTATCAGTGAGAATGAAAATAAGACAATGGATATAACATGATATTTAAAAAGGAGAACCAATATCACTTGACAGATATTTGAAATGGGGGGGGTGGAGTTTAGGTTAACAAGGGAAATAAATTCAAGTTTAAAAATTAAGTTTGAGTTCCTAGCAAGATATCCTGGTGGTATCTTGAACAAAGTAGCTGGTAAGACTACATTGTTGGAAATGTCAAAGAAGTAATTGGTAATATAGAAGTAGAAGTCTAGTGACAGGATGTATATGAGCATACAGATTTGGGATATTCCTTTCTACAGAAGATAATAAAAGTTATGAAAGTGAGTGAGATCGTTACAGAAGTGATTAGAAAAATACACCTGTTTACATATAAATTGATTTGGAAACTTATTATTTTGATAGTAACAATGAGTAGGTATTATATGCATACTTTATCTTCCTTACTAGACTGTATTTGCTCATTAAACAAATATATAAACTTCTTTAGTGTGAAGACCATGAACTACACCTTTGTGTCCAAGAAGAACTAAGTACCGCAACTCATTAAACATCTTTTTTTTTTAAAGCAATCGGGGTTAAGTAACTTGCTCAGGGTTACACGGCCAGTTATTTTTGGGTGTGGTGCTGAGTATCTGAGCCCGGATTTGATCCAGGTCATCCCAACACTGGAGCCGGTGCTCTTACTCACTGAGCCACCTGGCCGCCCCTAAGCAATTGGGGTTAAGTAACTTGCTCAATGTTACACGGCCAGGTGTTCTGGGTGGGTGCTAAGTGTCTGAGTCCGGGATTCGATCTCCAGGTCTTCTCAACACTGGAGCCGGTGCTCTTACTCGCTGTGCTACCTGGCCACCCCTAAACATCTTTTAAATGCCAATAAGCGGGGCAAATCCAGGCTCAGATACTTAGCACCACACTCAGAAATAATTGGTTTTGTAACCTTGAGCAAGTTACTTAACCCCAACTGCTTAAAAAAAAAATAAACAAATAATAAATGCCTATAAGCACAAATTTTATCACCAGGTCAAAACACCATTTTGATAGTCTACATCTTATATTTTTACAATGACTTTGACTTTCTTTACAATTATATTATCTAGCTTTTATTGGTTTGTTTCCTTTCTTTAAATACCTCTTAGTGATTGTTGTTTTTGTTTCATTCTGAACATTTTCTCCTCTTTACCATCTTGGTGCCTTTTTATTAATTAATGGAGAGTAGTCATGTTTTATTCATTTCCCCACTTATTAGAAAAAGTTGTAGTGTACCCTCATTGAAGGTGATATTTTTTTTTGTTTTAGATTGATGCACTTTATTATTTTAAAGGTAATTATATGAATATCCCCTGCAGAATTTTTTAGTTTAAAAATATGTTCTACTTTTTCAAATGCTTTTGTGCATTGATTGTCATAATCACATGGTTTTGGATATTTTAGTTTTTAACATGATTAATATACTGATTATTTTCCTAATATGAAACACTCCTTCCATTCTGAATATAAATTCCACTTGGATATAGTGAATAATTCTATTTGAAATAAAATTATTTCACTGTCATCTGTTTGACAGGACTGTGCGTATGTGTGTGTATTAATGATATATATGACCTATAGTTTTCTTTGTGTTTAAATTCCTCTTACTTATTCATTATGATTTTTTTCATAGAAGGATTCTGGTAGAGATGTCTCTCAATTTTTGAGAATAATTTGCAAAGTGTGGGTAATAATTATTCTTTTAAAAGAATGTTTAATTCTCTGTGAATTCTTCAGGACCAACAGTTTTTGTTTTGTTTATTTATTTTTTAGTCAGAAATAGCTTTTCTTTACTGCTTGAACATATAGACCAGTATGAAAGAAATTATATCAGTAAGTAATTTATCAAGGGCCACATTTCAGACATTGAGACATGATTGCTTGCTGCCAGGGGCACCATGGTTCTTCCCTGAACATCCAATTCCTATGTCATAGCAAAGACATCATAGATACTACCTAAGATTAACTGAAAATAATTATATAATATATAATAAATAATAATAACTATGATTTTGCCTCTGTGGTTTGAAGAAGAATTTGGAATTTATCAGATTGAATTGAGATGAATATAGACATTTTATTAACAAATGTATAAAGTATTTGTATATGTAAGGCATTGTACTAAAAAGACAAAAACAAACCCTAGTAATCCCTGACTTCAAAGATGTCACATTCTACTAGGAACTCAGGGATATTGACTTTGAAGCCTAAATAATCTCTCTGTAGCGATCACATTCTATAAATCATGGCTAGATCTCCCTTTTGTTCCATACTATGAAGAGAATTGTTTTATATCTGAGACCTTTGTAATATAACTTTCCAATATTTTAATCAGCCTTCTTATTCTAAGGAAAGAATATTAATATAAAACAAGAACTTCTGGATTGAACTGCGTGAATATATATCATTAAGGTAGACCAAAAAGTGATCTTCAAGACAAACTATTAGACAGGATTTTATTGAGAAGAATCATAAGATTTTCAAACGGAACAAATATCTAAGATGTAATAAGTCCATCTCCTTCATTCTAGTCATGATCAAGCCAAGGATTAGAGAAGTGAAGTAACCTGTACAAGGCCACAGTGCTTAGAATGAGAAGGTCCTCAGTTCAGGGCCTTTTCACCATCTTAGTGTCCATAATTTTTTGCTAGTTGCTGAGTAATGGGAATTATATAATGCAAATTGTTTTTCAATTCAACAGATATATTTTAATATTTACTATGTGCAAGGTGTCATGCTAGGTGTTTGGCAGGATATATATATGAAATAGACATGTATCCTCCTTTCAAAGTATTTATTAACTTTTAGGGATAAAGCATGCATACAACTCACTATAGCAAGAAAGAAAATGCTAGAAATTAATTGCTAAGATACAAAATACTATTATACACATGCACTATATATATGTATATATATATATAAAATCACTTTTGTATCTGAAAGAAGTACTGAAAATTAAATAGGGATATATGAATAGATATACCAAATCCCATATGTGAATGTAACATAAGTTGTGCAGTAAGAAAAGAAATAGGGAATTAAAAATTCAAAGAAACCTCAGAAGGCCTATATGATCTGATGTTATAAATTAAGGAGAACCAGGAGACTTACATAGAAAATAAATATGAAAATGAAAGGAAAAGAACTTCAAAAGGAAATAGAATTCAGAATAGTTATGATGCCTATTCTTGGTCCTAAAGAATAGATAAGAAAACACATCTCCTTTCTCTCAGCTGAGATTTGGAAAACTATCATAGTGAAGTGTTTCTTATAGTCAGATATTGTCCACTATATTGGATGATTTTACTTAAGTAATTTTGGTTGTCAGATGGGAGAGTTTAATGCTGGGGGTTGTTAGATTATTTCTAAAAATCACTATGTTATAAGAATTAAAATTAATCAATATCTTTTTTTTTTTTGCTTTGTGGAGGGCAATTGGGGCCAAGTGACTTGCTCAAGGTCACACGGCTAATAAATGTTAGGTGTCTGAGATCAGATTTGAACTCAGGTCCTCCTGACTCCATGGATGGTGCCCTATTCACTGCACCACCTAGCCACCCCATCAATAACTTTTTTTTTAATTTTTTATTTTTTTAAAGCAATCGGGGTTAAGGTACTTGTTCAAGGTTACATGGCCAGTTATTTCTAAGTATCTGAGCCCGGATTTGATCCCCAGGTCATCCCGACACTGGAGCCAGTGCGCTTACTCGCTGAGCCACCTGGCCACCCCTAAGCAACTGGGGATAAGTAACTTGCTCAAGGTCACACGGCCAGGTGTTTCTGGGTGGGTGCTAAGTGTCTGAGCCCGGATTTGATCCCCAGGTCATCCCGACACTGGAGCCAGTGCTCTTATTCGCTGTGCTACCTGGCCGCCCCAATAACTTTTGACAGATGTAAAGAGGAAGAGGTAAGGTCTGGGGCTAACAGATGAGTGCAAGGAAAATCAGGAAATGCTTCATGTAGGGGAATGTAAAGTAGTGATTTATTATCTTATCCATAGGGTTACAGATTCTGTTAATATAAATGAAATTCAGATTTTTTGATTGGAGAGCTATAAAATGTTTGGGAATAATAATAACCTCAGTGTCTTATAGAGTCAAATGGCCAATAATCTAAATTCATCCATACTTCTTTTCAAGTTAAGTCACAATCACTTATTAATCACTTATTAGATACCAGGGACTATATTAAGTGCTACATGTATAAAGAAAAAAAATAAAAACAGAAGCAAATAAATAACAACGTGGTCCTTTCTCTTAGGAAGCTCACATTATAATGACAGAGATAACATACATAGAATTATATACATGTAAAATATATACCAAATGAATGGAAAGCAAATTTAGGTAGAACAATTTAGGAGCAAGAAGAACTGGGAAAGGTTCTTTGAGCAATTGAGATTTGAGTTGTCTTGAATGAAGCCAGAAAATAAAAGAGATTGAGGTAGGTAAGAACATTCGGACTATGGGCAAATTGCCACAACAAATCAAAGAATTATGATATGGAAGGCTGTATGTGGGGCCAGTAGGCCAGTATGTCTACATGGAGTAAAGTAAAAAAAAATGATTATAAAAGTAGGGAAGGGCAAGGTTGTGAAGGACTTTAAATGTCAAAGAGAGTACAGTTATCTTTTCCACATCTCAGGGGTTAGAGGTGTGACTACCCCCTCCCCCATGATCTGGAAAACCCGCTTAAAAGTTTTTGTTCCTCCCTCTGATAAAAAAAAAAGTCAGATTTTTACAGTATCTTATTGTCAAATTTGAGTTAAGTTTTGGTAACAGACTATATTTTACAATACTACATACATGTATACATATATATGTATATATGTATATACTATATCTCTCCCTCTATAATATACATTTCAGAGTTTCCAAACTATTTTGTGTCCTCTTATGACCTTTACATGTTGTATGTGGCTTTTGCAAAATCCCCCCCCCCATTCCTATTTAATTTCTCATACTGCCTCCATGAGGAGGAAAATTGGGATGTGGAAGGGTTAACTTGATTCAATCAAAAGGTAATAGGGAAACAATCACCTTTATTGAGTTGAAGGAGAGCTTGGGGGAGACATAGTTTATGAAGGCAGGGTGGTGGTGGGTGGAACAGATAAAAACAGTGATCTTTCTGCCTATCCCTTAGATTAAAAAATAAATTGTTTCATTTGCAAAACTTGGGAGGAAATATTTTTTTTTCATTTTTAGGCAGTGGATCACTTGCAACAATTCTAAGGACATTGCACATTTCTGAGATAGAAAAAGCTGGATTCAATATGTGACTGACCCTGAGTCCTTAACTCCTTTTGAACTTGGCACAGTTGAGAAGTTAGACAACAATGCGAAATACAAGAATTCTGCCACCCTCACCACAGCCCCTGACAGCCCTCAAATGGCAGAGCTGCACATCACTGGTTGTTTCTTATCACTTGACAGTCTATTGCCCACCGGAGAATCAGCCTGACTGGGTAAGTTTTGAATTCCCTTCAAACCTCTTAGAGACAGAGAGAATTTTATGATGTTGATTTAGGTCCATCGAGACCCAGTTTTTCCTCATTATCCAAAACTTAATACTCTTGAGAAACCTTCAGCAGAATGTGCAGAGGGGAAATGTGCATTAGGAACAAATATATGAAAATTACCTTACTTGAGAATGTAGATGTTGGTGATTAGGGCTCTTTGGGGCAGCTGCAGTCTATCATGAGGGTCAAATGGTGGTGTGTTTTTTCCTCGGGCATAGCACTTGAGGAGCAGAGGAAGTCTTTCCATTTTATCCTATTCATAATCCATAGAGACCTAAGGTTTTCATTATTCATGCTTTAGATCTCTCCAGTCACATAGCAATCACAAGCACCTACTGACAGCTTACCAACTGTTTTCTCTATCCTTCTGCCACTGCAACTAGGATTGTTAAATAGATTGCAGAATGATAAGAGACAACCATATACCAAAAATGAAATAATGACATAACACTCGAGAAGGCATAGGTATGCTTGTTCCTGAACTTTCCTCTGCTACAAGTTGTTTGCCCTTATGAGGCCAGATTTTAATAAATAAATAGATGTAGATATAAATGGAAAAGTTTAAATGCAAATTATCTTACAGGAACAGGATGGAGAAGAGTAGTAGCCTACCCACTCTCCCAGGGAAATTGAACTGGTATTTTTGTTCATTTTTTCTAATATCTATACTTGGTCCAATTTTGAGACTTAAGACTTTACAGGTCTTCCATTTAATAATATGTTGGTAAGATTCTTTCTGAAGCAGTGATTTTTTGTGTATGAGAAATAATATGCCTCATTATCTTATTGGGGTTTCCTTATGTGTAAATATGCTATATAAATATACAAACATACATATGTGTATACATGCATGCATGTATGCATGTACACACCAAAATACAATCTATATGTGTATATATCCCCTTGTTAGAGCTGCCACATACATGTGTGTATATACATATACATGTGTATATACACATATATACTTACACTTTTATGTGTATGTCAACACATATACATATGTGTATGTGGCAGTTCTAATAAGGGAGTGAAGGATATCATTCAAGGTTTTATTGCATTTATATGTTTGTATATGTATATATAATATCACAGTTCCCTATACATTTTGAACATACTTCTATAAAAATTAACTCCTTTCCATACCTCAAACACTTCCCCTTCTTCCCAATGCATTACCCAACTGTCAACAGAAATGTTAAATTAGGAGTCCCATGTTTAATCATTGTGGATCTGTCCTGTGAGTCTGCTGAGGAACCCCAAAGATCCATGAACTTTCAAATTTGGAAGGAACCTCAGAGAGAGTCTCACTCATTTTGCACCTCTCTCAGAATTCCCTCTATAATACTCCTCCAAAGTACACATTTGAAAGCCTCTACAAAAGGGGAAGCCACTTACTTTTGGGGGAATCCATTCTCCTTTTTGAGAGCTCTTTTAAGAAGCCTTTTTGTGTTGTTTCATTGCCCCTCTTATACTGAACTGAAATGTACTTCTCTACCATTGGGGATGCTAGGATCTAGATATAGAGCTAAATAGTACTGTAAATTCCATCTAGTCCAACCTCATCATTATACAAATAAGAAACTGAGACCCAGGAAGGTTTAATGTCTTTTCCTATTTACTGATGGTAAATATTAGAGGCAGGATTTGAACTCAGATCTCTTTTACTATAAAGCAAACACTTCTATTATATCACTCTCATTATTACTAATTTTGTCTTATGGATCCAAGCATACTTCCTCTTCCATAAAACAATCTGGTTTCTGCAGAGGGATTGATTCATCCTAATAACACTCTACAGCAGTGGTCTCCAAAATGAAGGCCACAGTCGAAGTTTAAGTCACAATACAATCAGTCATTTAGAATGGGAAGATGGGTTGCATTCCACCTTCTCTTTGAAAATCACTAACTATGGGCGGCTAGGTGGTGCAGTCAATAGAACACCGGCCCTGGAATCAGGAGGAATTGAGTTGAAATCCTGCCTCTGACACTTAACACAAAAATACTAGCCCTGTGACCTTGGTCAAGTCATTTAACCCCAATTGCCCTACCTTCCTCCCACCAAAAAGCAAAAAAAAAATCTAAAAAAAAAATTCAATTACCATGGTTGTCTCCAAAATAACAAATATGTATCCTTCACCCATTTTACCCCAACACTCCCTTTCTCTTGCCTTTTCCACTGCAACATCCTTTACATATCTAAAGTAGGCATCCACGTTCAAGGTCAGTTATAACCAAATTGAGATGCAGTCATTAACACAGCAAGTATGCAAATACCACTGAGAATATTCACATACACACACACACACACACACACATACCTTCCCCAGTATTTTCACTTTTTGCCCCACCAAATTATCTTTCTGAAGGGATTTTTGGTTCTATGAAACATCAACAGTAGCTGTGCCCCTCTCTTTTTGTTTTATGTAGAACAGATTGGATATCACAGACTGAAAAGAGACTATAGCAAATACGTCATTTTAATCTACAGCAACAGTGTCACTATAATATCTCACACTCAAACTCACCACTTACTTGAAAATATCCATTATCACTGAGGGCAAAACAATACTTCCAAATCACATACAGTTGTAATTTAAGGATCCATCCTCAAGTCCCTGCTTTCATTCACTCCACAGATCCAAGCAGATGCTTGTTGTTTCCAGATTCTCCACAATTTTTCTCTTATCTTTCTACTCATAACAATCTTGCTTTAAGATTTCATTACCTCTGACCTGGACTGTTGCAATGGTCTCATTATTTTTACTGTAGTGTATGGATCCTTCCTTTTCCAAAACATCCTGAAAACACATAGCAAATTAGTTTTTCTACATGTCAGAACACATCAAGTAAATCCCCCACACCTCAGTAAACCA
>NW_027185698.1:7252636-7303595 GCF_028583685.1 Petaurus breviceps papuanus
CCAGTCAAATTGATTTTCTTACTGTTCTTCATGGTCATACAAAGAGACAACACAATTAGAATATCAAAATTGTAATATGGAATTAAAGTATAATAGAAGCCATTAAAAGAAAGGGGGATGAATTTACATTGCATACATTCTGCTTAAGTGAAACAAGATACAATTTTTCCTTGAATGTGGTGAACACCATGCAGAGATTGATGAATGCTGCTGAAGATTCTATTTTCACAGTCAGATCATGATCTGTTGTTTGATTGCTGTATTGTTAATTTCACTAAAAGGCATCAAAATAAATTCACCTGTTTGGATATTTACATTGATTAAATTGATGGAATAATTAATTACTTTAAAACAATTATTATATGAAAGTACATCCTATTCCTCAGGATCTACAGTATTCTTCCCCAAAAAATGATTAAGGAAATCAATTTACATTATTCTCAATAAAAGAAACAAAGAGTTTTGTACTCAATAAAATAAAAACATTTACATTTGTTTAATTTTTTCTTATCTTTTAAAAATTTCTATCTTTTTCATCTGTTTTATAGGGGGATATGATCTACTCCTGTGATTTCATTGACATAGGGAATTATTTGGTGCAAAACAAACTACTTCAGCCAATGTAGGTCAGCAACTTCTCAGTAATTTTTACATTTAGGGATCTGCCTAGTGCTTGAGAATTTGAGTGACTCATGCAGGGTCACACAACTAATATGTTTTTGAGTCAGGACTTGAATCTAGAGTTTCTTGGCACCAAGCCCAACATTTTGTCCACTCTACTCTGATGGCTATGTATTTTATAATTCACTTAATATATTAGCAGTATGGTGACATATATACATATATAACATAAATGAATATATATATATGTATATATATATACAATTTCAAAAATAATTCTGCATTTTCTTCTCACATTGATTGCTTAGACTTCCTGAGAGGTCTCAAGTAAAAAGCTAATAAAATAGTGATCTCAGATGAAAGTGAATGCAAGCTTTCTTTTCTTTAGCCTCCCATCCCAGCTACACCTCTTTTTTAAAAAGACAGAAACCTATTTTCACTCCCTCAAACCCCTTATCAGTTAAAAAAAAAACTTCAGGACTAAAATTGAGCATAAAAGGAGTTGGTGGATAAAAGTCCATACTTCCCCCTCCTTGATCAAATTCCAGCCCTCATCTCTCATCTGTCCTTTTAGTATTTTTTTTTCTTATTGGTACTAGCTGTTTTCTCTTCACAAGACTTCTGGGGTGTGACTACAAAGAAATTGTTAACTCTTTCTTTCTTTAAGCAACCTTTCTTAGGCTTTACTAACAAATAGATCTTCTATTGACATTGTTTTCATGTAATTAAAATAACTTATTTTCTAGGGCCCCCAACAAAATTCAGTAAATCTTAAATAATGAGAACACTGCTAAATATTATGCATTTAACCAATAAATATTTACTAAGTAGTTTCTATTGTACTACACATTGTGGAGTTTGTAAAAAGAAAAAAGAAAAAGACCATGTTATGATCTTTGCCTTAAAAGAGGGGGCTGGGTGTGTGTGTGTGTTTGTGTGTGTGTATGTGTGTGTGTGTAATAAATGACAAACAACTGTAGTTCATAACTATAATTATACCTTAACACTCTCAAATGAATCTATGATCCCATTGATATGCGTACCCTCCAGCAATGCTGAGCACTACTAACGTTATTCATGTCTGCCTATCTTTTATGTCTCTTGTTAGTGTTCCCTCCTTAGCCCCCACTTCATAATCTTACACAGGGAATTCACTTATATGCTGAACATCTTCCTCACATTCATGTAATTATGACTATAACTGTAGCACATAAACTTTCACTCTCACTAAATGATACATGGCTTTTTTTAAATCATGAAATATTTACTTTTTACATTGAGTTTTATTGCTATACATAGAAAAAAATATTAAGCCAAAAAAATCACAGAATTAGCATCAATTGAAATGCTATTATGTAGCTTTTACTGAGATATTTTTACATTTATTTCTTTTATTGTGAACTTAAGAAATAAAACAAAAACCTCATACCAGAGTAGAATAGGAAAAAAAAATGTTTGTACATGAAATTACAGATCTGTTATGTAAAACTTGCTATTCCTTTTATTTTATTTTATTTTTGGAGGGGGGGAAGGAAGGGCAATTGGAGTCAAATGACTTGTCCAAGGTCACACAGTTAGTAAGTGTTTAAGTGTCTGACACCGAATTTGAACTCAGGTTCTCTTGACTCCAGGGCTGGTGCTCAATTCACTGTGCCATCTAGCCACCCTGGCTATTCCTTTTAAATACATAATAAAGATATCATGTAGGTTCCTTTTTTTCTTCCCTTTCCCCACGATAGAGATGGCTACTACTAGACACAAATGTACATTTGTGTGTGTGTTTGTGTTTGTGTAATAGCATTCTATACATACTTCTATTTATTAGTTCTTTCTCTTAATTCAGATACTATTTTCCTTCCCATATCATTTATAGTTAATTTGGGAATTTGTAATAGTCAAAATGATTTAGTCACTCACAATTGTTCTTAAAATGATATTGCTGTTACTGAATATCTCATTCTCTTGGTTCTGCTCATTTTGCTCTTCGTTGTTTTGTGTGACTGTCCATGTTTTTTGCTAAGATCATTGACTTCATCATTTCTTATAGCACAGAAGTATTCCATCACAATTTTATGTCACAACTTGTTTAGCCATTCCCCAGCTGATTGGCATGTCCTTAATTTCCAGTTCTTTGCCATCACAAAGAAAGATGCTGTAAATATTTTAGAACATATAGGTGCTTTTCCTTTTTTCCTAATTATCTTGGGAAACTGACCTAGTATCCATATTGCTGAGTCAAAAGGTATGGGCAGTTTAATAAATCTTTGGACATAATTCCAGGTTGTTTTCCAAAATGGTTGGATCAGTTCACATTTCTACCAGAAGTGAATCAGTGTCCCAATTTTTCCACATCCCCTATAACATTTATTGCTTTTCCCTTCAATCATTTTAGCTTATTTGATAAGTGTAAAATGGTATCTCAAGGCTGTTTTAGTGCACATTTCGCTAATCAGTAATGACTTAAAGCATGTTTATATGACTAAATTGTTTTTTTTTTATTTTTTCTTCAAAAACCTGCTTTTTTATACCAGGGAATGACTTGTTCCTATAGATTTGACAAAATTCTTTATATATATGAGATATGAAAACTTATATTGTTTCCAATTCATCTAATGTTATGCAGTCTTTTATTTTTGTTACTGTTTAGTTGTTTTTCAATTGTGTCTGACTCTTTGTGGACCCTTTTGGGGTTTTCTTGGTAAAGATTCTAGAAGAGTTTGCCATTTCCTTGTCCAATTCATTTTACAATTGAAGAAACTGAAGCAAGAAGTTTTAAATGATTTTCCTAGGGTCTCATACCTAGTAACTATCTAAGAACAGATTTGAACTCAGTTCTTCCTGACTCCAGGTCCAGCACTGTACACACTTAACCACCTACTTGACTCAGCCTTTTATTTACCTCACATATATTTCATTTAAAACAATTGTTTTCCATCTTTTAAATAATTGGGTTACGTTATTCACCTCTGTGTAGCATTAGTCACTACCATCTTAATAAGTCTGTCAAATGCCTTGCTCCCATCCTTGATTTTGGCTATTGATGAAGTTACAAGTGCATGTACATTTCCAAACATAAACTGAAGCAATAGAAAAATAAGTGTTAAAGAAAGTTTTGAAAGGATAAAAGAAGTCATAAAAGGATATGAACTTCTAAAAGTAGCAAATACCTGAAAGGTATGCAGTTCCATGAGAATAACAGAAAGACTTGAGTGTTTCCCAAAATACATGAGCATCTGAAAGATAATGCAAACATAAAGTTAGATAGGTAGATTTGTATATGTTTATTATATTTCATTAAATAAAGACTTTCACAAAAGAAGCATTTTTGGTCCCATAAAGAGTAGCTAGACTTAGAGTCAGGAATCCTAGGTTTCAATTTTAGTTTCCAAAATGATCAGATGAGTAGAACTTTGTTACTGTTACCTAACCTCTCATGCCTTCCAATTTCTTATCTTTGGGATGAGAGTCATAATCCTTATCGTAACTTACATGTCAATCACTTCACTTTACAGATAAAAAACAAACAAACAAACATTAAAGCACAGTGCTGATCTGACTTTTCCAAGGTCCCACAGCTTGGACTTTCTAGTTCCTTTCCACTATATCACACTGTGAAGAACACTAGCACTGCAGTGCTTATTTAACAAAATCTATTCCAAGATGACTCAGTCTACAAGTCTTCTGTGTTAGACAAAATGAATTCCATAATCCCTTTTACTTTGTGAAGTAATAATTTTAGTGATCAAATAATTAATAGATAAACGTAGCTTTTTTTTAACTGGGACATCTAATAACATATTAGATCCAGGCTCCTTCCAAATTAGCAGTCTACTCATAAGGCCTTTTGTGTAAATATATCCTTTCCTGGCAGGTCAGAACTAACAACTGGTGAGGAAGAACGGATGCCATCAAACCAGATGAGCACTGCTCTAGCCAGCCAAGTGATTAATATATTTGCAGAGGGCAGGATACACAGAAATGAATAGTGCAATGGCTCACTGCCTTCTCGTCCATATTTCAACCAACTCTGGCTGACACAAGCCTCTCAGATAGACCTTAGTTACAGTGGTGGTCTCAAATTAAAATGTATTCCAAATATGTTTATTCCTTTTGTGTTTCATATCCAGATTCTGCTGGTGGAGACCAAAAGAAGCATCTAAAAGTTAGCCAAGTTTAGAATAAAGAAAAATAAAAAGAAACTAACTCTTCAGAACACTACCCCACAAAATCCTGATGCTCACATGCCTTCTCTCCCTCTTTTTCTGTCTCTGTCTCTGTCCCCCTTTCTCTCTCACTGTCTCTTTAATATGTGAATATTCGTGAGTCACACCAAACATAGATAATTACATTTGAGCAGAAAGACACTATTGGTAAACATTATAGTATAGTATAGTATAGTATAGTATAGTATAGTATAGTATAGTATAGTAAAGTATAGTATAGTATAGTATAGTATAGTATAGTAAAGTATAGTATAGTATAGTAAAGTACAGTGCAGTGCAGTATAGTACAGTATAGTAACAAGTCAAAACAGCTGCATTCCAGCAAAGGTAATCAATCAGACCAAAAAATAATATCCATTTCAAACACTTTAAATTATTATTAGTTGACTTTAAGACCCTGATTCTCACTTTTATATATTTCTGAAAGCTGCTGTATTAACTGTCTAAGTGAATTATACAAAGAAGAGCTAGATAGTGTTTGTAAAACAAAGAAGCCTACTGGGCTTAATCACCAAAAGCAATAAGTCACTTTAAATCTGCTACTAGCAGCACTTTGGCATCTTTTATTAGTGGATGTATAAAGGCCCCTTTGAATTTTTAAAATACAGTGCTGCCAGTTTCCTTACAAGTGTTGGTACAGCAATATTCAAACTGACCTACATTCTCAGATTATTTTATGTTGTGCAGTTTCCTTTCTAACTGCTAAAAGAATGCACTCAGGCAATGAACGTGGAGATTAGTCACTGGCCTTTCCTTTCTGGAGCCACTGTAAAATACTTTCCTTTCCATAGCAGTCTATTCTGGACAAATACCTTTCAGCCTTAGGTGAAATTGGCCTGGCGGGCTGCAGTCCTCTTGGACTCAGCATCTATATTATAAAAGGTAGTATACAATTTTCTGCTTTATTAGGATGGAGACTTCCTTATCCTCTGCTGCCTTTACCAGAGGGTGGGACATTTTGTCAGAGCTACAGAGTTTGGGAGAAGTAAAGCAAAAGGGGTAGGGCGGGGGAAGAATAAAGAAAAGACTGCAGCTGACTTTACATTACTTCATTTACAGATAAACTAGTTTGTGCAAAATGTATCAAACACCAATTCGACTTCTCCGCCTATCAAATCTGACTTTCTTTGATGGCTGTGTTCTTTCATCTTAAAGAATAGATCGTTTTCCTTCCTGTTTAAAGCTGATGTTTAGTTGAGTGTGATTGCTCTGTGTATATGTATGCACATGTGCAAGCCTGAATGTATTTGTGTGCAGGTGGAGATGAAAGGACCACGTGTGACCTAGTCTTTCCAAATCATGCATACATAAAGAGTGACCTTTGGTTTGCAGCTGCAGCTGCTATTTGTGGAGTTTGGCTTCGTTTGCAGTTGCCTTGTAGGTCCAGGGTTCTGCCCAATATCTTTGTTAAAAGAGGGCCACCCTGTTTTGCTTTGCCATAGTCTAGGTTGGTCTGTATGTGGCTTTTCTCCAGATTTCAGGAATGCTGATCCTATGAAGTTCTCCTTCAGTATGTTCCCAGAGTTGTTCATTTTTATTCGTCCTGTCTGATTGTCTCATTGCAATATACCGTTGGTGCTTGAGAATGTTATTATTTTTCATCATCATGTAGAGAAGACAAAGGAAGTACTACAAAAAAACTCATTCAAGAAACATGATTGCAAAGCTTGATGTGCTGGCCAAGTGGTGAACGTGAGAGAGTTACACTCTGGACCAAACTGTGCTGTATGACACTATCTATGTGACTTTGGCCAGTAAAGCGGCCTTTCTCTGTCACAGTTGCCTTATCTCTGTTCTTCCAGGGTTGGTTTGGGGATTTTTTGAGATAATATATGAGAAAAAAAATTACAAAGCACAAAAGGCTATGCAAATGCAACATATTACAGTTGGTAGCTGTGGAGTTAGATATCTTCAAGCATCCAGGAGGTTGTCAAAAAGAATAAAAGTGAAACAATTGTTGTTGCATACTGACCATGGAGAAGTCATCCAATCTCTTTGAACTATCTTTGAAATGAAAAGGGTTGAACTAAGATGACCATTATGACAACTTTAAACTCCAAAATTCTTTCATTTTATCTATGCAGATTAAAAAAAATACTCTACATGGCTTGATTTAAGGGAGCCAACCTAGAATGAAATAGGTAGGAAGATTTATGGATGACAGCTATGTAGATTTCCTTACATTGCTATTTAAACATAATAAGACAATACGGAGTCTAGCATTTCATGTCCTTTAAATGCATTCATAGAATAGACCCTTCTTGGTCTATTGGCATTTGTTCATGGCATACCCATGAAGCACAACAAATGTGGAGGGATTATGATGGTGTATTGTAATAGAGGCAAGGCCCAGGGAAGGTGACAAGAGGAGTATTTGTTCCATTTGCTGAATTATTCTTTGCCTATCAATATGCTCAAAAAGACCGGCACTTATTAATTATCGTAGAAATTATCCTCTGAATATAACCAAAAGCTTTAGTACTTTTAATACTGAAATCACCTCCATGAAATCAGAATCAATGATTTTTGAATAGAACTCAAGGGTTAACTTGTACCCCTCTTTTGTTGTCCTTAATACTATTCATCTTTTAAATTTGATTAAGATTGCACTAATTCTTGTTAATCCTATATCACAAGAATAAAAAAAAAAACACTGGGTTTGCAATCCACTTAAACCCCATAGTTTTTTCAAAGGAATGTTTGTCTAGCAATTCCCTTCCAATGATGTCATCTAAACATATGGCAAGATTTGGAGAGACTTTGGAAGCCCTGAATACAATCTTACATCTCTGCTACTCCTACCAACCTTAGTGGCTTTGTGTGCTTCAGGAGAATAGTACCAGGAATCTGTGCAGTCCCAACTTCCTGGCAGCTCGAAGCATGCTGTGGGCCTTGTTTGGGGACAGCCAAAACATATCCTTGATGGAGTCATAGCTCTAGAGGGTCTGAGTGTTTCCCCTATTCAGTAATGCACTTCCTTCAGTGCCACAGTGAATTCTTAGAAATCATACAGTGGTCCCAACTGAGAAATTACTCCCTGAAGTGGTGTGCAAAGTATCCTTGAAAGAATTTTTGGAGCAACATCCAAACCTGGAAATTTTTGACTCCAACTTGTACACTAATTTAGTAACTAAGGATCATCTGGAAGCCCTGACAGAGCTCTGGGATACTGTCCAGCAATGCCCCAAGAATGTGCCCTTGAATCACAGCCAGGCTGTCTTCTGGAGTTGCTACCTATTCCATGGTTCATGTTGTTTAGCTGTGAGAAGCACTGCAACAGCAGAATGAGGACCTGCCTGGTGCCTGGTGGATGACAATATGCCTTCCAAACAGGAGCACCTTGTCTGGGGACCAGTGAAAGTTGTGTGCTCTTTTATCCCACCAAGTGCTCCCCAGGACTACTCTAGCAAGCCCCCATGCATGAGATTTCAGTGCTAAAGTGTGTAGTTGATTTTGCTCAGGGTAATGCTCCATTAGTGTGGGAACCAGAGTCCTAGATGAATACCCTCCTTCATCACCATGGTTTGTGGCTCTTATATTGTTAGAGAATGAAAGATGAGATACAGAATGAAGTGATAGGGTCTCTCACTTTGACTGCAGTTAAGTTTGAAATGCTAAATATAGCCCATTGAAGTCAGATTTGTATCCTGTTTTTCTGATGTCTAAGCTGGATTTTTTACTTCATGAAGAAGGTAAATGCTTTCTGCTTTTTAATGAAGTCAACTGCTTTCCTGAGATACTTAGCCAATCAGCACAGTTTCAAGCCTCTAGTCCAGGAATCAAGATAACAGCCACCACAGAGGCAATATACAAGTTTCTGAGCATGTACTTTAGGTCCTACTATAACCAAGCATACATCCCTGGATAACCATAATCTTGTCTATTTGACCAGGTGTTGACTGAGGTATGCATATTGTTCAGGAGGTTTTCCACAGTGCCACAGCGACCCTTCATCTCCTTCTACACAGCCACCACTAAGGGCACCATTTTGTCCTCCTCCAAGGACCTTCAAGATGTGCCATTCACTGTTTGCCTCCAAGGGACTGGACTCTACTGAACTTCCATGGTCTCAGGGCATTGTTATAAAGTCCAGCCAAATGGGTCCTTGGCTACAGTGACTTGCTGACCTTAATGCTTACTTGGTTGAAGTGGCATATTTTGGATGAAAATATTCCCACCAACATATCCTTCAGCACTCTCCAGATGCCCCATTTGTTCAGCTGGATCAAGCTCTGAGCAGTCTCTGCCTCTTCCTTAAATCACTTTATTTCTTTGATTACTAGTAAATAATGAGAAACCTTTCCAGTACTCTTAGATACTAAAAAGCCTCTGGATTGCTGTCTGAGGCTGGGATTAAATTTTTATTTCAATTTAAAATAAAGTGGTTGATTATAAAAAATACAACATAATAATAAAAATAATAAAATATAAGCATGTCATGTATACCTTTATTTAAGCTCCTAATTTAAAAAAAAACAGCAACAAAAATAAAAAACTACCACTGAGAGATCTTCATTAAAAACTTCCAAGTTAATGTCAAATCATTAATAACTGACTATTCTTTAGCTCTGGACATTGAACCAAATCTGAATTACCTAACTATACTGTGATTCTGCCATGTCTCCACATTATTACAAGAATAGTGTGAGAGATTTTTGTTATGATTGTATTGTTCATAGGTGATTATGAAGTCAGGCAATGTTGTATTCTAGTGCCTCAAGAGACAAAGGGGTGAACCTGAGTCTTAAAGGCTGTTGCCAATGAAGAATAGTCTCTGTAATGTCTTGAAAACCTGGAAAGCCTTTAAGTTAAGGCCTTGTGGTAAATTATCATCTAAAGGCTAACTGAGTTCGTGTAGTTTCAGATATGAGATCATTGTGAGAAAGTTGGGGATGTGATGGTTAGTTATTTTTGCCTATAACTACATACATAGACTACCTAAAACTGAGATAGAGAAGGATTGAAAACTACATCAATGGGAAGAGAACATACATTACAGCAACCATTGATTCTTGAAATATTGAGATAAATTAATGAGAGCAAAAAAAGAAAAATAATATTCCCATAATTACATGTCAAGTTTTACAAAACTTAAAGGCTATAAAATATCAGTCTCTCATTATGATTGTAATAATGATTACTATTCTGAGCTTATTACTGTAAGGCCTTATTTTCAAAGAAATAGTGCATATTAAAATGCTGTAAAAACTATGAAATGCTATGCAAATATAAGATTTTGCTGGAATATACAATTATTACATTTGTAATCTTTAGCAAGCCACTTTTCTGGACCTCAGTTTCCTTCTCTGAAAAATAAAGAGGTTTCATTAAGTCAGGGGTCCTTAATCTTGTCTTATCAGGGCCTAAGGGGTTTGAGGAGAGATTTCAGTGAATATGTGGAACTTGGATTAATTAAATATCCACAAACACAGATATAATTTAAAATTCTTTTCATATAAAATTCATTTAAAATGTTATTTTGAGAAGACATAGACTTTGCCAGTCTACTAAATGTGTTCATGAGACATAAAGTTAAGAACCTCTAGAATGAATGAGGTTCCTTCCAACTCTGATATTCCTTGATTTTATTACAATAAAAATATTTTTGGGTTACCATTACCATAATTTTTATGTATTTGTGTTTAATTACAAATATCTGAATACAGCATATATCTTATAAAGTGTTAAGCAAACAGCTATATCATGCCAGATGATTTCTTCCTCATGTGCATACATTATTTATTAAATCTATTAAGGTATGCCCCATTGTGAATACATAAATCTCAAACTAAAATTAAATTGAGTGGATTCAAACCTGGGGACAGCTAACAGATGCTTTTCTTTCCCTCTAATTGTCAACAAGGAATTTTTACAGAAGCAATCTCCAAGGCAACAATCACATAAAACCACACAATGATGTGATTTAAAATTGGAGTCAACACCTTGAAGGAAAAAGAGGAGTAGTCTCAGAACTAAAGGCATTCTAATATATGATAAAAATCTGGTAAAGCCTAACCTGAAGATCAGTTTAAAAAAAAAACAGAAGAAACTCTTCCTCACTTCACCTGACTATGTCTCAGGGTTCTACCATTGACCATGTGATAAGAAAGATGATTCAAAAGGCCCACAGTCTTCCAGGACTATTTGGTTGGGGGTGGGGTGGGGTGGGGTGGGGTGGGGCAGAAGGCAGGTGCTTGTGGTCACACTTGAGACTGTAAGTGATTTGTGAATACACATTACCCCCTTATTCTTGTAAACCAACAATTGGGGAATAGGAAGTGAGCAAAGGGGATATTTGTAAGTCTCTGTTTCTAATTTTGTAGCTCAGGGACTTTTCTTTGCCATACCCTAGATGTAGTGACTTATACCTTGGGTTTCAGCATATATTACATAATTTTCCTCAAAAACAAAATAAATAAAATCCTCTCAAATTTTATTCTAGAGAGCATACATTTCAGTTGATAGACTTTGCTTTATGGGGGAAAGTATTACTGTTTTTTTTTTGTTGTTGTTGTTGTTGTTTTTAAGAAATGAGGCCTTTACAGGGCAGGAAGACCCGGGGGATTGGTTCCTGCCTCAGATACTTAACACCTACACAAAAAAACTGGCCATGTAACCTTGGGAAAGTTACTTAACCCCAATTGCTTTTAAAAAAAAAAGAAATGAGGCCTTTATCATAGAAACTAGCTTCAAGATATTTTTTTCATAGTTACTACTGCTAATTGTATTTGAAAGTCAAATTTTCTATTCAGCTCTTGACTTTTCATTAAGAATGACTGAAAGTTGTCTATCTCATTGAAAGTCTATTTTTCCCCTTAAGGAATATGCTCAGTTTTGCTGGGTAGGTGCTTCTTGGTTGTAATCTTAGCTCCTCTGGAATATCATATTCCAAGACCTCTGATCCTTCAATGTAGAAGCTGCTAAATCTGGGGTTATCCTGACTGTGACTCCACCGTATTTGAATTGTTTCTTTCTGTCTGTTTGAAATACTTTCTCCTCGACCTGAGAACTCTGGAATTTGACTACAATATTCGTTGGAGTTTTCATTTTGGCATCTCTTTCAGTGGGTGATGGGTGAATTCTTTCAATGTCTATTTTGACCTCTGGTTCTAGAATATCAGGGTGATTTTCCTTGATAATTTCTAGAAAGATGATGTCTAGGCTCTTTTTTTTGACAGTGGCTTTCAGGTAGTCCAATAATTTTTAAATTATCTCTCCTGGATCTATTTCCCAGGTCAGTGGTTTTTCCATTTAGATATTTCACATTGCTATCTATTTTTTCGTTCTTTTTTTTTATTGCTTCTTGATTTCTCATAAAGCCATTAGCTTCCATTTGTTTCATTCCAATTTTTAAGGAATTATTTTCTTCAGTGATCTTTTAGTCCTCCTTTTCGATTTGAGTACTTCTACTTTTTAATTCATTCTTCTTATTTATTAAATCTCTTTTTTCATTTGGCCTAGTATGTTTTTAAGGTGTTATTTCTTCGGTATTTTTTTGTTTCCTTCAAAAAGCTGCTGACTCTTTTCTCATGATTTTCTTGGATCTCTCTCATTTCTCTTCTCATTTTTCTTCTACTTCTCTTACTTGATTTAAAAAATTCTTTTTGAGCTCTTTCATGGGCTGCAACCAATTCACATTTTTCTCTGAGGCTTTGTATGTAGGAGCTTTGACTTTGCTATCTTCTTCTGACTGTGGGTTTTGATCTTCCTTGTCATCACGATAATTTTCTATAATCAGAGTTTTTTTTTTCCATTGTTTGCTCATTTTCCCAGCCTATTACTTGGCTTTTAACTGTTTCTTAAAATGAAGCTCTGTTTCCAGTGTGGAGGCTGTACTGTCTGAAGCTTCAGCAGTTTTGTGTAACTATTTTCAGAGATACTTCTTGGGAACTGCAAGTTTTAAGGTCCTATGAGTACCACAAATACTCTTTTCTGACCTGGACGTGTAACCACAAGCTCTGCTACGCTAGGGCTCCTCTTTGCCCTGTGACTGCCACCCAGGACTGCAACCTGGATCTGAGTATGGGGAAAGCAACAGAGTTCTGCCTCAGTGCTAGCAAAGTGACCCTTGTTCTCTGCTTCTGACCAGTTGTTTGACCCCTTTACCATCTGTGGGCTGAGAGCTCCCAAAGCAGCTGCTGCCACTGGTACTGCTGATTTCATCACTCCCAAACCATTTTGCTTTGCTTTGTTTGGGGCTGTGCTAGCATCACCTGTGCTGGACTGCACTCTACACTTACTCAGGTGTGACAAATCTTTCCTGCTGACCTTGTAAGTTGTCTTTGGCATCCATGGGTGGAGAAGTCTGGAAACTGCCACTGTCACCTGGAGGCCTGCTCCAGGTTTGCTGGGACTTTGTCTACGCTGGCACAGCTTGCCTGTGCTCAGTTGCACTCCTCTCTCACTGTGATGCAACAGGCCTTCCCTGCCGACCTTCCAAGTTGTCTTGGACTGCAAATTTGTTACATTCTATCCTTTTTGAGTTCTGTTGCTCTAGAATTTGTTTAGAATTGTTTTTAAATGTATTTGTTTGGGGAAGAGCTCAGGTAACTCCCTGCATTTACTCTGCCATCTTGGCTCCATTCTCGTTTTACCTTTAATATCTACATCACAGCTAACATTCAGGTTTAAATTAAATGGGATTTCCCCAATTACATCCTGCATGGGACCCTTCAAAAATTACCATCCACTTTTTACACAGATACATGAAGTGCTAGAATCCATATTGGCTTATTCAGTATAAATAACTATAAATAGAAATCCACATAGCTGTCCTTTCTAAATCTCCCTCCTTGACTCCCCCAAGTCTGGTTTTACCAAATCAAATCTAAATCCTTCCAGAAATAGGATAATTAAATCAAATCATCTCGAATGAATCATATTTAAAAATGAACCATAGGAAAATATTTTACTATCTAACTCATTCATGAAAATAGGAGTAGGAATGTCTCAACTGCCCTCTACTTCTCCTATTTTTTAAAGTAGAAAATGTACTGGACAGTTTGTTGCAGAGCAAAAGTATAAAGGAAGGAAGACCAACCAGACTGGGAGAAAGAAGGTGCCTGACACTTGGCAATAGCCTCAACTAATAGAATTGAGTTCAATAGGCATATTCGAATTATCCCTAAGAAGGTGCTACTGTTTCCTAACCAAACTTTCTTAGGGTTTTCCTTCCTATCTTCTACCTAAATTGGCTTGAACGCACTTTTGTTCCTTATCCTTATATCATATGATCACATGCAACCAAGCACTAATAAACAGATTAGCATCAGTATTTATTATCAGGAAATGTCTCCAAATCTGGTTCTTTTTGAGGCAAAGTTCTTCCTTGTCTGTTCTCAGTCAAGGAAAATACCTGGTGGCCATTCTCCAAGAGAGGTTTAATAGTATATTCTCTGCCTGAGGAAAGACCTAATTCAACTTTTATAGATTTAGATGGACAGATGTGAAAGCTCAACATTAGTTTTAATTCAAAAATTGGTGTATGTCATGTCACTTTCCAGTTTTAATTGGCGCTACATAGGTTTTAGGTTATGTAGGCTGGCAGGTACAGGGAGAAAGAATCAGTCAAAAGATCAAGTAGCAATGTTTTCCTCTTTGACTTCATTTTTCCCTTAATTTCAAAAAAACTTCTTTGTGAATATTATTTTGTTATTACTATTATTTTGGGTCCTCTGGTTTTAAATGATATCAGATTGCAAATTCAATTACTTTAAAATTATGGCTTGGGGACTTGTCATCCTGTCCCAACCAGGCCTCAGCCTATGAAGTAAATCCATTAGTCATTTGACATTCCGTCAGTCACTCAGTTTCTGGGATTTTCAGTTTCCTCATCAATAGAATAAAAGGTTTAGACTAGATAACTGTAGTCTCAAAAAGATAATGATTCCATAAAGGATAATAGGAATCATCAATGAAATTAATTAACATATTGGAAACATCAGTAATTACTGACATATGGATCTACTTTCTCATTTCTATAAAATATTTAGGAGCTTGCTTTATACAGAAAAGTTTAGAGCCAACAAGGAGGATTTCTCTTCTGGATCTGCATCTCACTAATTAGTGATGATTGGTTGCTAGAGTGGAGAAGACAGAAACCTTGCAGGGAAGTGACCACTTCATCTTAGATTGGATAGTAAAGAAAGAGATAAAACAAACAAGCAAATAAAAAAAAAATTACTTAGGGTAGCTAAATGGTGTAGTGGATCTGATGCTGACTTGGGAGTCAGGAAGACTTGAATTTGAATCACTCCTCAGATTTTTATTAACTATAAAATTGCAGTCAATGTTTTAAGCTTTTCTCTATTTTGCTTTGCTCCTTTTAACACTTGCAGTACAAACTGTTTACAGTGACATTTACCTATTACAGGAACCTTGGTGCTGGGAGGAAGGAATTGTATAAAATCTGATCATGTGGAAAAGCATTTTAACTTTGAAATCATAAGACCCAGGTTTATTTACCACTTCTGTCACTTACTACTTACCTTGGGCAAGACACTTAGACTCTTTTATTCTTAATTTCTTCATTTGTAAATTGACTTAGTTGTATCAGATGCCTCTGAGGTCCTTTCTAGCTCTAGATTTCTTACCCTCTGATCATCAGTGTGTTTCTGTGTCTATGTCTATCATGAACCTCGTGTTTGTCCTTCTTTTTCAAAGAGGACCATGGCATTAGGGAAATGATGAAATGACTTGCAGTTGACTTTGATTTTAATGAGGGAGGGCTGTGAAAGGGGGTATTGCCTTTTTGACACCCAACTTCTGGGAACTTCAGTTTCCTCAGCTATAGAATAAAAGGTTAAGACTAGATAACTAAAGTGTCTCAAAGAGATAATGATTCCACAGAGTAGAATGGGGATCATCAATGGTATTAATTAAAGAAAAACTGTGAAATTTTTTCCTCAGTAGCATCTAATGGAGATAGGTAATTATGCCATCATAATCACTAAATCAATGGAATATCAGCTCAATGTATACTCATCGAAAAGAATTCATCCTGTTCAATCCTTATTGATTATTCTGGTTGATTTATTGACTACTCAGACCTGTGCTAGATTCTATTTCCAAACCAATAAAAACTATGTCATAGAAGGACCACTCAACATGTTAAACAAACAAAAACTATTTAATGTTCATTTTAGTGTTGGGGGGTGGTACAGTGGCTAGGTAGGGTCAACTTATATTTTGATGTATGAAGTTAAAATAGCACATAAACGCATTGCTAATTCAAAACTGGCACTAGTGATCAAAACATAAAGCTTTTAATTTTGTATTCTATATTATTTGGAAAAAAAGACTTCCGATTTATCTCTACCCAGATGTACTTCTATTTGTCTAGTATCCGTTTTAATATTGTTTATTCAACTAGAAAAGAAAAATGTTAATTTGCACATCAAACAGTGTGACCTAACTTTCAGGAATTGCTTACCTTACACTGTCTCTTTGTATGAAATCTATTAAAATTCTATCCTAATGATTTGCCTATATTTAGTCTAATAAGCAAAATTTCCAGTGCTGTTAGAAAAAGAAACAAGGGACTAAAACTATGAAAACCCAAAGGTTCACATTGCTGAGGTATTTTAGCAGAGGATATATAAATATCTCCCTGAATAACCAAAGTACGTAGGAAAATAAGAGGAGAGCGAGTTATTTCTATGTTATCAGCAGAGAGTGTGCTGGTAAATGTTTAACAATTAACTCCCCCAAAAGCATGACATATTTTTTAAATCTAATCTGTATAATTAACAAATTCTTCATCGCTTTCTTATATTTAGACAATCAATAGAATGTCAAATGAAGCCTTAACTTGTAATACTTGCAAATTTCTGAGGTTTAAATGCTCACACTGAAAATTTAACGATCACTGACTCCAGTGCCACCATGGTACTAAGTCAGTAACACTTTTTTGAATAAGTAATTCCAACACTTCTTTTTATACTCACTACGAAATTTGCTATGAATGAAATTGGTTATATTTGAGAGATGGTATATATAAGCAAAGACAATGATGAACTAGAGTTTATTTAATTGAATATATCTTTAAATGGAGGGGTACTATGTTGGTGAGAAATTGAAAACTATATTTAAAGAGAGAAAAGTTTGAAAAGATGAAGAATTTTTAACTTGTAGAATAGAAAATTTAAAGATATACACATATTTGTTTATTTAAAGGTTTATCATAGGAAAGAAGGATTAGACCTTATTTGGGATTATGTAAGAGAAGGACAGAAATAGGTCAATGCATGGCAGTTATAAGAAGACAGATTTTGATGCCATTCAAAAAGGAACTTTCTAAGAAGTTTAGGTGTTGCTAAATGGCATAGGCTCTCTCTAGATGTCTTCAAGAAGAGAACATAAGACCAATTGTTGGAGATGCTGGGAAAAGGCATATAAAACTCAGGACGGAGTTAGTCAGCTCTATCACATCGAAGATTATCTAAATACGAGACACTAAGAAGTTGTAATTTACTTAAGATCATAAAATGATTGCTCAACAGTTCAAATAGTTGAGACTAGGAAGTTATATTACATAATAAAGATTACCAGAATCTCTGAGAGCAACATTTAAATTTGAAATCAATCTTAAAATATCTTATTGTTATTTTAAAATTTAAATTTAATGAACTGATTAGTGTTTTTCAAATACATATTATTAGTAATTAGAAGTTTTTCCTAATAAAATGCAGCAATGATAATTCATTAGGCATCAAAATATCAGACATGATTGACATTTACATAAAACATTTTGTCAAAATAATTGAGTACTCCATACAGTAAAAGACAGGCTCAGAATAATAAAGATGAAGACCATCAGAAACATGTCTCCTTAGGTCAAGAATGTATTTGCAGGTTTTATCTCAGTAATTTTCAATATCCAGTAGCCAACCTCCCTCTTTATGCTAGTAAGGCCTCCTTCCTAAGAGCTACGTGACCCCATAGATATATGTCTCTTTTGATAGATTCCCCACAACTTTGTGAAGTACAGTCCTATGTATTCAATAGTCATCTGAGAGAACCCTGGAACTATACCTCTTATAGAGTGCTATCCAGTCTTTCCTAGAAATATTTGGATTTTTCAGAACATAAGCCTTGACCCCTCTTCCTCTTAATATAAGCCCTCCATTTCAGAATATTGCAACATTTTTAATATCAAGGACCACAAACTCAGCTTTCATTAAAGATGACACATGTCCCAACTTACAAATATGACATGATACTTGAAATGAAAATTTGACCATTTATAAATTTTATAAAGTTTTTGACACTCATATTTCATCTGCTCTGGAAGTCTATTAAAACAGAATAAATTCTCATCTCTCTGACAACATTTAAATATGGTCATATCCTGAAAATTACCTCTTAAGCTCTTTTCTAAACCTGTAATTCAATTATTTCTTTTCTCAATATCATTGAAATTGTAGTTACTTTTCCAACATATTGTCAATTTATAATAAATAAGTAAATAATACTTAATTAAATTCACTTTAAGTTTTGGACTTTATGTGCAGTTATGAGGAATAGCAAACAAACAAACAGGCAAACAATAATTCAAAAATAAAATCTACCCACAGAGGTAAAGAGAAAGTATATAGTTTATATAGTGCTTTTATATAGCATTTATATAGTGCTCTAAAGGTTTGAAAAGGAGCATCTAGGTAGCACAGTGGATAGAGTATCAGACCTGGAGTCAAGAAGACATGATTTCAAATCTAGCCTGAGATACTTGCCAGTTGTGTGACCCCGAGTAAATTACATAACCTAGTTTCCTCAGTGTCCTCATCTGTAAAATTAAAAGGAGAAGGAAATGGCAAGTTCCCCTGGTATCTTTGCCAAGAAAAACTCCAAATAGGGTCACAAAGAGAGAAACAAGAATGAACAACAACAACAGAAGTTTTGCAAATTTATTTTTAAATATCTCCTTTAATCTTGGCAACAATACTGAGATAGGTGCTATTTTTTTTTCATTTTGGAGATAAGGAAACTGAGACAGACAGAGGTTAATTGACTGGCCCAGGATCACATTGCTATTAAATGTATGAATCTTGCTTTGAGCTCAAGTTTTATTGACTTCATTTCTATCGTTCCACCAAAACCACCAGGTAGCTAGACTGTGGGATAAATAAATAACAGGATCGTGGGACCTGGAAAGCCTGACTCAAATTTTGTAAACTGTATTACTCCCAATCTTTTTGACATAACTTGATACTTCCTTTGCAAGGTCCCAGCAGTTCTCCATACTTCTTTCCATTTCAACCTAGAGTCCAGCATCATCATCTGTATTGTGAAGTTCAGTACTTGTTTCTCACCTCTCAAATTCCTGCTGATTTGGACCTTCATGTATGTTAATAGCACTAAGAAAGGAGGTAAATTAATGTGATACTGTAGCAGCAAGCACCCCAAGCGTCCTCAGGATTTGCTGCCAATATAGGTTCTTGGATCTGCTTTGATAAAGGAAAGCAACTCAAAATGGGTTAACAAGCTTACTTTAATCAGTCAAATATGTATTGATCACCTAGTTCAGGGGAAAAAAGGTCAGCACCCCGAACTTCAGAGTATACAGACAGAATTGTCAAGACAGAAACAGATCAAGTAGACAGCTTTCCAAACTGTCCAACCATTATATCCATTCCAAGTCAACATCTGGGTTTCATCAACATCTGGGTTTTTCAAAGCCGGGGGCTCTCAAGAATGACTTCCCAGAGTTTCATCTGATCAAATCACAGAACACTTCTCAAAGTGAGCCCCAAAACAAAGCTACACATCAGGGCTTATATAGCCTTCTCCTGGCTCAGAGAATGTAACAACCTTCTGGACCCACTGGCCAATCAAAAAGTATCTACTGAAAAACAAGCCTCCCACCCCAGGCTCCAGGTGCACTTTAGCCTAGGGGCAGGGGAGATCTTTAAATTTGCATTTCCATTACAGATATGTAGACAAATCCCCATTTTATGATAGGAAATGCAAAATGAATATAAAGAAATAAATATATGACAGTACTTGTGTAGCAGCAAGCACCCTAACACCCAGCATAGCTGCTAGCACAGGTTCTTAAATCTGCTTTTCTAAAGGAAAACAACTCAAAATGGGTTAAAAATCCTACTTTAATCAATCAAACATATACCATTTACCTAGTACAGGGGAAAAAGTCAGCACCCTGAACTTCAGAAAATACAAACAGGTTAAAAGCAGACGAAAAAATACAGAGAAACAGATTAGCAAACAGGGCTTCTAGATGTCTCATCATTCCATCCTGACCTAGTTAGTTACCAGGTAGGGAAGCACCAGCATCTGGGTTTTCAAAGCCAGGGGGCTCAATGGCTGCCCAGAGTCTCATCTGGACAAATCACACAACTCTTCCCAAAGTGAGACCCAAAGTAAACCTCACATCAGGGTATATATAGCCTTCTCCTGGTTCAGAGAATGTCACAACCCTCTTGACCCACTGTCCAATCACAAAGTAACAAGTTGTGAGCATTCCTAAAAAACAAGCCTCCTGCCACAGGTTCCATGTGACCACATTTATCTTATTAGGGGGCAGAGTATATTTTCAAATGAGGGAAGGTTCTCAGATTCTTGTAAGCCTATCAAGGGGCCAAGAGGCAGGGAAGATATTCAAATTTCCATTACCATGACAACATGACATAAATCACTGACCTAGTTTCTTGAACAAAGTTTCTAGTCTTTGAAGTTCCCTCAACTTCTCACTCTCTTTAAATTACAATATTACGTAATTGTCTGTGTACCCTCCTCACATTTATGTCTTGATTCTTCTACATAATAAAGACAATTAGGTAGTGAAGTGGTTAGGGCACTGAGCCTAAAAACAGGAGTATTTGGCTTCAAATTCAGCTACAGAAACTTAGTAGCTGTATGACTTTGATCAAGTCACTGAATGTCTGGGTGACTCAATTTCCTCTATTATAAAATGGATCTAATAATAGCAGCTACTTCACAGAGTATTGGGAGGACCTAATGTGATATTCGTAGAGCTCTTTGCATTGTTCCTGGCAATGTTTTTTTTTCCCCTTTCTTTACCTTCGTTTCTAGTGAGTAACTTGTCAAATAATTTGTCTAAGATATAAAATGGATGCATTTTAATCAGTAACTCACTTTATTGACCTTATAAATTACCTATGTTCTCCTTTAATGTGTTTTTTTTCCATTTATAAAATAGCATAGCTAATCATCCAATTTTCCCAATGGAAAGTTAAATAGTAATTCATATTTCTCTCTCTTTAGCAGATGATATTTTTAGAACTTATATGGTCCCCATACAATTATGAAGTTTGATTTCTCCTCTACATTTTTGCTGTGTTATTTTAAATAAAGACTAAACTTTAAAAAATAATTTTGTAATTAGAATCCAAGATGAGCTAATTTATTTCAAAAGTGTGAAAAAAATCCTACATTATTGCCTTAAGCTGTCTTTCAGAGATGTTATTATAACATCACATGAATGAAAATTAATTAGTACTTTGTTCCTACACTAGTCTTTCTTTTGTAAGCTCTAAGTAGAGATCATTTCTCCTACTAAACATATGATAAGAGAAATGAAACACAGTCTCATTCTCAGTTTGGGAACAATGGAACAATAGAATGGCACACTCCCCATCCTACTCCCCACCTGCGTATATTTCATCTTTTTGAGAATTTTCCATTCATTTTCCTAAGTGTATGACCAACAGAACTATAATGCAAAAACTTGAAAAACAGGAAGATTTTTGAGTTCCTTTTTCCTCTTTCTGTGATTTATGAGTCTACTTTATAAAAGAATATCTACAGAATACTGTAATTCTTTGTTAGCACAGACTTCTGGACAGGCCCTTGCCTGCGGTGACCTAAAGCTTAACTGAAGCAGACAACGTACTACAAAACCATATTCATCTGAAATAGACAACTGCAACTGCAAAGTCAAGAAGCTTCCAAAGGCTGTTTTTGGCAATATAGTACCACAATTCCTGTCGCCACAGTTTGTGGCCTCCAATATTAAAATAAGGTCATTTAGAATAACTGAGTGACAAGAATCCTAGAATCTTAGAAATGTTTCTCAGAGGCAAACTAGTCCAACCCATGTTAGAAGCATCAATTTATTTCATATCTGTCACAAATAGTGATCTGACCTCTCCTACAAGATCTCCAATGACACAGAAGTCACTATTTCAAAAAGTAGCCGATTTCTTTGAGAAGTTATTCCAAAATCTCGTAGCTTCCTCCCTCCTCATTACTCCTCCACTTTTAGAGACCTGTCACCCTCATACATATACTTATCACCCTTCAGTTAAACTATGGCTGGAGCCTCCTAATTGTTTGTCCTGCTTCCATTCTCTTCTCTACAACTATTTTGAACTGCTAAGTTGATGACAAGCAATATGAAAGTAGAGGTGTCACCATGTCCTTCCTCTGCTCAAAGGTCTCCAGTGGTTCCCTGCTGCCTCTAAGAGAAAATACAAGCTCCTTTGTTTCATATTTAAAGTCCTCTACAATCTATTTCCCACACACTTTTCCTATTTTTTTTCACATGAATCCTCCTTCTTCCTCCCTGATAGTATATGTTCATACCCAGCAGTCTTTCTTGCTATACCCTATACACAAATATCTATGACCCACTTGCCTTTTTGCATGCTATTTTATTTGGAATATTGTCCATCCTCATGTCTACTTTTTTTTTTAATTTCCAGCTCCCTTCATGGATCAGTTCATTTTTCACTTTCTATATTTAGCCCTTTTTGACACTCCAACCCCCAAAATGACAGCATTCTTCTACCTGAATCTTTAATGCATTTTATTTACTTACCTGTGTATTCAATGTCCCCCTGCTGACAAAAAGAACTTGAGCTCCTTGGAGGAAGGACTTTTTTTTTCTCATTTGAGTACATATCTCCAGTGCTAAGAATAGCACATAACAGAAAGAAGACAACTAATGAATGTTTACTGAACAAAATAAAGTCTAAATATGCCTTTCTGAACCTCGATGAATTGCTCCTTGTCCCCACTTGGGTCAAGCAAAAGAAGTTAAATCCCTCTTTTCCAACTATTTAAAGACAGTTCTTATAATCCCCTAGTCTCTTCCCCAGGCAGAGCACCCCCATCTGCTTAAGTTGATTATCATTTGGCATTATCTTGAATAAATTTACCAGGTGGTAATCTTCTCTGGATATATTCTGGATGTATTCTGCCTTACTTCTGGATACTCTGCTTCTGCTAACTCAGCTTGAAATTAATTAGCTTTTCCTGCTGTCCCATCACAGTATTGACTTAGGTTGGTATTGACATCCAGTAAAATACCCATATCCTTTTCACATAATTTTATATCTCCTTCATGACCTACATCTTCACACACAGAGATATGTGTATGTCCATGGACATATATGTTCATATTTGAAGTTTGAATATATATGTATATATATTCAAATATATATGTTCATATTTGAAGACTACTGTTCTAACATTTCATGATGCTTTTGTACCCTCATTATGTCATGTAAAATTTAAAATATCCTTCTCAGTGTCATATATAAATATTAAAAACAAATGTTTGTCTTTATTTCAACACTAAGTTAATATTTGTAGAATTAGAATTTTAAGATAATTAGGCTCTATTTATAGTAGTTTGTTGTTATGCTTTTGGAATCTTGGCATTATTGAAAAGGTCTATGCTAAGTGACTTATCGTTTTCCTAAAGGAGCATGGGAAGGTTTTTTTTTCCCATAAGAAACCACATTGTTTTCAAGTTGTAATCAATTACACATTAATATTTTACCTTTTTATGGATATTAAAAATCCCCACATGAATGTGGAGCTGTGATGATTCTACTTTGTGTGCCTCCATTAAAATATTGTCTTTATATGAAATCATTAATATTTAGACTTTTTATATCTTAATTTGTTATATCTACTATTCTTACTTGGCTTTCTGTTTCCCTATAGTATATGAAAATGTTTAGCCTTCTGCAGTTTAAGAAGAGGCTTCTTCATAGTACTTAGAATCTATGTGGAAAGCTCTCTCTTACAATTTCAAGAAATAAAACTATACTTTGATTAAGCAGAATTACTGTTCTGGATAAATTTTTCAATATATTCTAAATATAATTAAGAATGAAATCCAGGAGAGGCTAGGTGGCACAGTAAGTAGAGTGCCATCCCTGGAGTCAGGAAGACTTGGTTTTAGATCTGGCCTCAGACACTTGACACATACACACAAAAACTAGCCATGTGACCTTGGGCAAGTTACTTAACCCAAATTGCCCTCCCCTCCCCTCTCCAAAAAAAATAAAAAAACAAGAAAAAAATAGAATCCTACTTTATTCTTCTACAAACCTTCCTTCTGTTTAACATCTTCAAATTAATGTCTCTACTCTTTGTAAAAAGTCTTTCAGATACTTCTGAATCTGCCTAATAGTCCATGCTAAATTTCTCTATATTATGCAAAGTGTATTGTAAAACACCCTAACAAATTCATTGCTGAAATCTAAATGTATATGATGTCTAAGGCACTTTTCAATCTACCAATTTAGCAAAACTGTCAAAAATGGGAATAAGTTTAGTCTGCCTTGTTGCCTTCTTTCCTTTCTTAGCTCATGCAAATTATTATTATGATAATGTATTCCACAATAGTTACCAAGAATTGACATCAAGCTCATAGGACTGTCATATGAAGACTAAACCAGTTTTCACTTTTTAAAAATCAAATCAATATTTTCAAGTCAGCAGGCCACTAACCTTCTTCAATTTTCAGTGGCATTTCAAGTATCTTGGAGATTAATTCAGCAATCCAGTCTACCATTTCTTTCAATATGCTAATTCAGGGGGGTTAGAAGACCTTTTTCCTCTACTCTAGGATCAAAGATCTGGAGCTTGAAGGAATGTCACAAGGCATCAAGTTGCCCTCCTTAATTCTTTAGATGAGGAAGCTGAGGTTTGCTAAAGCTAAATATTTTTTAAAATTAAATGTTATTTATTTTTAGTTTTCATCTTTCATTTCCTCAAGATTATGAGTTACAAATTCTCTCTCCATTTTTTACCTATCCCCCACCCCAAAATAATAATCCCATTGTTTACCCCCTCACCCAATCAGCTCTCTATCTTATCCTCCCCCACTCCCACTATGACTTTCCAGTAGGGCAAGATGCATCTCCATACCCCAGTGTGTGTATAACTTATTTCCCAGTTGCATGTAAAAAAGAAAACATAATATATTTTCTAAACATTTGATTTTAAAACTTTGAATTCCAGATTCTTTCCCTTCCTCCCTCATCACCCACGCTTACTGGGAAGATAGGCAATTCAAATAGGTTGAACATGTGTAGCTATGCAAAACATTTCCATAGTGTATATATTGTGAAAGACTTATTATATTTCCTTCTATCCTATCAAGCTCCCCACTTGTTCTGTTCTCTACTTTGACCCATCCCTTTTCAAAAGTGCGTGCTTCTAGCTAACCTCCCCCACAACCTGCCCTCCCCTCCATCATCCCCCCTCTCATCCCTATCCCCTCTACTCTCCTGTATTAGCCTATTTAGTGTGTATGTCATTCCCTTCCTAAGACAAATTCAATGAGAGTAAGATTGATCCATTCTTTTTGCCTTGCTGTTCTTCCCCTCCATAGTAGCAGTTTTCTCTTGCCTCTTCTATATGAGATAATTTACCCCATTCTCTCTCTCCCCATTTCCTCTCATTATATTCCTTTCTCACTTCTAAATTTCAACTTTTAAGTATCATCCCCTCCCATTCAATTGATCCTGTGCCCTCTGTCTATGTTTATCTGTACACATATATACACCCACTAACATATGTATTCATATGACCATATACCCTCCTATATAGACATTTATATGTATGTATATATATATATGTGTGTGTGTGTGTGTGTATACACACACACACACACACACACATTTATATTCCCTTCTACCATTCCCATACTGAGAAAAGTTTCATAAGTTACAATTATCATTTTTCCATGTAGGAATGTAAGTAGTTTAACTTTGATAAGTTCCTTATGATTTCTTTTCCCTCTTTACCTTCTCATGCTTCTCTTGCTTCTTGTATCTGAATGTCAAATTTCCTATTCAACTTTGGCTTTTTCATCAAGAATGCTTGAAAGTCCTCTAATTCATTAAATGACCTTATTTTGCCCTGAAATATGATATTCAGTTTTGCTGGGTAGGTGATTCTTGGTTTTAATCTCAGCTCTTTTGACCTCCAGAATATCATATTCCAAACCCTTTGATCCCTCAATGTAGAAGCTGTCAGCTCCTGTGTTTTCCTGACTGTGTTTACACAATATCCAAATTGTTTCTTTTTGGCTGCTTGTAATATTTTCTCCTTGATCTTGGAACTCTGGAACCTGGCTATAATTTTCCTAGGAGTTTTCTTTCTGGGATCTTTTTCAAGAGTTGATCAGTGGCTTCTTTCAAACTCTATTTTGCCCTCTGGTTCTAAACCATCAGGGCAATTTTCCTTGAGAATTTCTTGAAGGATGATTTCTAGGTTCTTTTTTGGTTCATGGCTTTCAGGTAGTCCAATAATTTTTAAATTATCTCTCCTGGATCTATTTTCAAGGTCAGTGGTCTTTCTAATGAGATGTTTCACATTGCATTCTATTTTTTAATTTTTTTGGATCTGTTTAATAGTATCTTGATTTCTCATAAAGTCACTAGTTTCCATTTACCCCTAATTAATTCTGAAGGAATGATTCTCTTCAGTGAGCTTTTGAGATTCTTTATCCATCTTGCAAATTTGACTTTTTAAGTCATTCTTCTCCTCCTTGGCTTTTTGAGCCTCTTTTTACATTTGAGTTATTCTTCTTTTTAAGATGTTATTTTCTTCAGTCAGGTTGTTGACTCACTTTTCATGATTTTCTTGCTTCATTCTCATTTCTCTTCCCAATTTTTCCTCCACTTTTCTTATTTAGTTTTCAAAATCCTTCTTAAGCTCCACCATGGTCTGTAACCCATTCATATTTTTCTTGAAAGTTTTTGGTGAAGCAGTTCTGACTACATTTTCTTCCTGCTCTTCCATGCTTTCATACTTTTTGCCCCCAAAAAGCGAATCCAAAGTTGGATTGCTGTGCTTTCTTTGTTTCCTTTGCTTGTTTATGTTGCCACTCAATTACTTTCTATTTGAGCTTTTTGTCACAGTAGAACTCTGCTTCCAGAGAGGAGAGCTTTGTCCCAAATCACTGGGGTTTTTACAGCTGCTTTAGCTATTAGTTGGCTGCCCTCTGTGAAGCCTCCATTGGCTCTGGCACCTACTCATGCACCCAAAGACCTCCAACCAAGACAGCAATCCTGATCCAAGCAGGTTAAAACAAGAGTGATTACTCCTCAGAATGGTTGCTTGGTCCCCCTACAACCTGCAGGCCAGGAGCTCTGAAGCAGTTACGTGGCAGTGGCCACCACACCTCAGCCGCTTCTCCCTCATGGGGAAGAGGCTGGACCACACTCCTGAACCCCCTGTTCCCAAAGTCTGCACTTACCCCTCATTTTGTCTTTGGCATTTATGGGTTGATAATTCTGGAAACCGCTACAGCTGCTGGTCATCCAATCTCCCAAAATCTGCTTGAGAGCTAAATATTTTGGGCAAAATTCACAGGAATAGTATGAGGAGTGTTATTTGAACTCAGGTTTTCTAATTATAATCATTACAAAGGTCTCTTCCTTCAATGATTCAGTGGTTTAAGCTTCCAAATAAAAACTCATTGTCACACTACTCTTTAGTTTAATCCACAAATGATGCAGATGTCTATTAATAATTAAAGAAATGGAGTAAAAATGTTCTAAATGTGGAGAGAACATCAAAGAATAGGATGAGCACTCTACTAACATTATGGCATAAGCTCACTTGATAACAAATACAATATAGCCTAATGACAAATTTAACATTTAGAAGGAAAAACATGATGTAGTGAGTAACAGTGATATTGGATGATGTCATGGGTAAAGGAAAGGAATATGAAAACAGAGTAATGGCAAAGAGAGAGAAATGGATGAAAAGTGACCTAGAGAAGGAATTTGGGGGTTAGGGGCAGGAAAGTGAAGGAGCCAAATGAAATATATGGTAGCTAATGTGCTATAATTGTGGCATGGGACTCAGAGAATAATAATTGTTTGGAGAATTTTCAGTAGAGGTTCAGAATCTATCCAATTGTTTATTTAAATGAAGTGCAATTGAGGGTGCAGCTGTTTGATGTAAGAGGCATTGTGGTCTACTGGATCAGGGTCTAGCCTGGGCTCTGCTCCCAGTTCAGCAATTTAGTTTGAACTTAGCCAGAAGATGCATGACCAGAAATTGAAAGGGACTTATTGGCTTTTAACCCAATGCTTTCCTCCACAGACTTCAGCTTCTTACTTGGTATGTTAAAGAGTTTGGTCTTAGCTATATAGAAAATAGTTCCTCACGAAATAATTTCTTCCATCAAGAAGTTAAATTACATTCTATCAGACAAGTGAAAATATATAAAGCAGAGAGAGATGCATAACAGTTAAGGGTTTTTAATCAGCTTATAATTGTGGGCAGAAAACCATCTAAGGAATTTGTTAAAATATAATGATAGGTTGTATGAGCAATGATGTGCCCTCAGCCTACTGGTTAGTTCATGGTTGTACAGCACAAATCCCTTATTTTCAAATGCACTGGGAAAACGATGATATTTCTTGCATGAGCAATTTTGTGCTTCATTGCTCCTAATTGCAGGCTTAAACTACTTTCTCTGAAAACCGACAGTGTCTTAGAAAGAAAAGAGGACAAGATGTGAGTTTTTGCAGAAATATATAAAATCTGGGGGAAAATATGCTGCTTGAAGGACTAACTCCTTTAAAAGCAAAGGTTCATCCATTGACGTTAAGTGCAAGACTAGCCTATAGGCAATTCAAACAGAATTTCATTACACAAAAGAATAGTTGAAATAAGTAACAAACTGCCAGAGTCAATAATAAAAGCAAAATGGCATCAATCTGCTCAAAGGAAACTGAATCAATTTTTCAAACAGAAAGAAACCAGAGGTTACATATGCTGGCTTAATCCTTAAGATAGGAGGAAAAAGAAATATGAACTTGTCCTTCATTGAGTTGTCGAACATGGCTCTGATATGTGGCATCATCTGGTATAAGTCACTAGATTGTAAACTCCTTAAGGGTAGGGACTCTTTTTTTTTTGGCTCTTTTTGTTCACTCAGTGCTTAGCACAGTGCCTCGAACGTAGTAGTCATTTGATAAATGTTTATTCTTTGATTGACTGAAGGCTGCCATTTTTATTGATTAAATCACCTATAATTTTTCTGACTAAACATCAATAACTCTTAAAACCAGAAGTTGCCTTGGATTTTGAGTTAGTGAGACAGAGTAGATATTTGGCAAGAGTGTTGAGCTTGAAGCCACGGGTTTTAGTTTCCAATCCCACCTTAGTCACTGATGGATAGTATAATTATGGATAAGTCATTGAACCTTTCCACATTATAAATTTCCTCTTCAGTGAAATAAGGACAATACTAGCTATCTTATGGGGTCATTGTGAAGAGAATGCTTTGCAAAAATATTAAATAATAAAATGAAAGTTCTATACAGATATTTATGTTGATGATGATGATGACAATGATGATGATTATAAAAGGAAGCTGAAAACTGGGGCAGAGAGGAGGCACAGATATTAAGCTTGGGGCTCAGAACTTGGAGGATGACATTCAGAGTGCATCCTGGAGAGAAATGAGAGAAAACTGACTGAGCAGTCCTTCTTCAAAAGGAATATTCTGGGAGGAGCTATCTATCAGAGGGAGAGACCACAGGGGCAGAGTATGTTCTAAAGTGTGAAATCTAGCACTGGAGTGAAAAGTCATTACAATGCCCCTTTGCACTTTGAAATAATAATAATTTTTTTTTTTAGTTTTTAAAACTGGCATCCAAAATAGAGAAATGAATTCAAGTCAAACCTTATCTTAAAACTCTGAACTTACTTATCTCAAGGACTGGATCTATTTATATTTGGAAGGGTACCATTAATGCATCATTTTTTTCCATGAACTGATGGGTAATGATATTTCCACTGCTGCTTATACTTTGACTGCCCTTGATCCTTGTTTTCACACCTACACAGTGAATTTCCAGATCAGGCAGTCAAGGCATCAGGGCATCCTTATGCTTTGAGGGACATTGCTAATGTAAGTGCCCTAAATGGCCCCTTGGGTCTGACAGAGTCACCTCTTCCTAAAATCCTCATGAGCTACTAAATGACTTGGGTCCAGGAACAAAATCAATTAAAAAAGTTCTTTTAATAAATAAAAGTAAGACCATAATAGAGATCTAAGAATTTACAAGTTTGGTGACTTTTCTCTGAAGGTTTAATTGTAAAAGGCATTCCCCCAAATTAGACTGCCTTTCTCTCCTGCTAATTGATTTCTTATCACTCTTGCTTTTCTTTTATTTATATGTGGTTGTACCTATGAAATAGTAAAGAACATTCTTGATTTGTTCATCATAGTAGTGTTGTAAATTGTGACTGCTTTACTCCACAGTATATGAGACTTTGAAATGTAGATACTGGAAATAACTGGTGTTTATTTCTATTGATGATAGTCCTCTGATATCCTGTTTTGTACTCAGGAATGCCTTTGCAGGTTTATGAGTTTCAGAGTGTATTTAGCATTGGTTATTACTGCATACTGCTTTCTTTCCCTTCTTAAGTCAATGAATCAGACTGCTGTTTTCCCAAATTCTGGCTTCAATTGACCCACACTGGAGCAAAAGGGAATCCTCTGTGTATAAATCTGTCATTGTTAAAAAAAATGATACAAAGAGCACCTTTATTTGCAAAAAAAAATGGAAGCAACACAAATGATAGATGTTATGAAGGCAGCATGGCAATGTATTGATTTTGGATAAATTGAGAAAAAAAATCAAAGATGACTACAGTTTAGAGGCCAATCAGATGGTTGTATTCAGTAGAAATGGAGAAACTGAGAGAAGGGGGCAGGATTTTATTTGTAAGTGTGTGTGTGTGTGTGTGTGTGTGTGTGTGTGCATGCACACAGGATTAAGATTGGTTACAAAACTGTTCTCAAGATCATGTATTTATTTGCTAAAGTAATTGCATAAGGAAAACTGACATAGAAATCTGATTTGACAAGTAACTTGGTGATTATTCACATTATATGATAATGCTTTATTAAAAAAATATTGCTTATGTGCCTCTACTGAATTTTAAAATATTATTAGATTATAATTTATAAATTTATAAATTATATATAAATTTATAGATTATAAATATAAATTCCAATTTACATGCAATTTTTCAAAAGTATATATTCTGGATAAAACAAAATATACTCAAAAATACACTTACTTGCTTTTATTACTTAAGAAGTGAAGAATCAATAAGTAGTAAAATCCAGTTAGGGAAATCCATTCAAGATTTTTCTACCCATTAATGTAGGGTAAGATTCTAAGCAAATATATGGCTAAACATTTAGGGAAGTATAACTGGATAAATAATTTTAATAAGATGATTTTGAATTCCAAGAGTACCTGAGGAATAATCATTAAACATCTGGATAATAATAAAATGTGATTTTAAAAATATTTTATTTATTAGTATTTGTGTGTATTCATAGCTTCACTCATCTCCTGTAATCTTATAAAAATCACCTTTCAATAATAAATGTTGTTCAATAAAAAGTAAGGAGACCCTGGCAAAAAGTGTTAGTTACAAGTACAATCCCCTCCTCTACTGACCCTAAGAAAATCCCTTACCTCACCTGAAATTCTTCTCATGGGCACAAAGTCTTTGATTTTCTAATGACAGAAAAATATTTTAAAACTGAATATACCAGAGCACCTGCCCTGGAGTCAGAAGGACCTGAGTTCAAATCTGGACTCAGACACTTAATACTTACTAGCTGTATGACCTTGGGCAAGTGACAACTCTATTTGCCTTGCCTTCCCCCCTCCAAAAAGAAAAAAAAGTGAATATTCCAACAAAACTATCAGTCTTTGCAGATAATATTATGGTATACTTAGAGAATATGAGAATCAATTAAAAAACTACTTGAAATAAATAACAACCTTAGCAAAGTTGCAGGATATAAAATAAACCCACATAAATCATTGTCATTTCTATATATTACTAACAAAGCCCAGCAGCAAGAGATAGAAGGAGAAATTTCATTTAAAGTAACTGTATTAAATATAAAATACTTGGGTGTCTACCTGCCAAGACAAGACCAGAAACTATATGAACACAATTACAAAACACTTTCCACACAAATGAAGTCATATCTAAATAATTGCATAAATTTCATTTGCTCATGTGTAGGCTGAGATAATATAATAAAAATACATTTCTATATAAATTGATTTACTTATCCAATGCCAAAACAATTAAGCTACCAAAACTTATTGTCTAAAGTCAGAAAAAATAACAACAAAATTCATCTGAACGAAGAAAAGTTTAAGAACATCAAGGGAAGTAATGAAAAAAGTAGCAATGGAAGGCAGCATGGCAATGTATTGATTATGGATAAATTGTAACAGGTCTAAAATTATATTATAAAGTAGCAATCATCAAAACTATTTGGTACTGGCTAAGAAACAGCGAAGTTGATCAGAGGAATATAGGTTAAGCATACAAGACAGTAATGAATGACTATGTTATGGGAATCTGAAGATCTTCCCTGCCCCTAGGCCCTTTGATAGGCATAGGTGACTCTGAGAACTTTCCTTGATTTGAAAATATACTCTGCCCCTAATAGGCTGAATGTGGTCACATGGAGCTTGTGGCAGGAAGCTTCTTTTTTCAGGAACACCCACACCTTGTTACTTTGTGATTGGGCAGTGGGTCAAGAGGGTTGTGGCATTCTCTGACTGAGGAGAAGTCTGTATATACCCTAATATGAGGCTTTGCTTTGGGGCTCACTTTGAGAAGAGTTGTGTGATTTGACCAAATGAGAATCTGGGCAGCCATTGAGCACCCCAGCTTTGAAAACCCAGATGTTGGTGCTTCCCTCTCTGGTAACTGACTAGGTATGGATGTAATGGTCAGACAGCCTGTATACTGATCTGTTTCTCTGTCTGCTTGTAACTTCTGCTTATTACTTGTTTGTATTCTCTGAAGTTCAGGGTTCTGACCTCTTCCCCCTGTACTAGGTAAATGGTATATGTTTGATTGATTAAAGTAAGATTTTTAAACCATTTTGAGTTGCTTTCCTTTAGAAAAGCAGATCTAAGTACCTGTGTTGGCAGCCACTCTGGGTATGCTAGGGTGCTTGCTGCTACACTATATTAATTTATCATTTGATAAGCACAGACTCTAGCTGCTGGAATATTTGACAAAAAGTTCTGGGAAAACTGGAAAATAGTATGGCAGAAATGAAGCATAAACAAAAATTTCACACCCAAAAAGAGATAAGGTCAAAATGTATATATGCTGCGGTGGCCAGGTAGCACAGTGAGTAAGAGCACTGGCTCCAGTGTCAGGATGACCTGGAGATCGAATCCCAGGCTCAGACACTTAGCACCCACCCAGAAACACCTGGCTGGGTAACTTTGAGCAAGTTACTTAACTCCAATTGCTTAGGGGCAGCCAGGTAGCTCAGTGAGTAAGAGCACCGGTTCCAGTGTTGGGATGACCTGGAGATCAAATCCCTGGCTCAGACACTCAGCACCTCACCCAGAAATAACTGGCCATGTAACCTTGAGCAAGTTATTTAACCCTGATTGCTTAAAAAATATGTATATATGCTTCAGACATAAGGGATGATACAAAAGTATAAGCAAATTAGGAGAGCAAGGAATAGGTAACCCGGCAGATCTATGGAGAAGAGAGGAATTTATGACCAAACAAGAGACAGAGAACATTATGAAATGCAAAGGGATAATTTTAATTACATCAAATTAAAAGGTTTTGCACAAACAAAACCAATGCAACCCAGATTAGAAGGAAAGCAGGAAGTTGGTAAACAATTTTTACAATCACTGTTTCTGATAAAAGGCCTTATTTCTAAAGTGAATAGAGAACTGAGTCACATGTATAAGAATAAAAGTCATTCCCCAATTGATAGTTAAAGGATATGAACAGGAAATTTTCAGATGAAGAAAATAAAGCTATGTATAATCATATGAAAAAAATGCTCTAAATTGCTTTTGATTAGGACAGTTCTGCACAACCAGCACCCTGCCAAAGGATTTTGGGTAGCCTGCAAAAAATGTCATGCTGCCCTCAGGTTTAGAGAAATGCAAATTAAAACAACCCTGAGGTAACACCTCTCAACTATCAGGTTGGTTAATATGATAGAAAAGGAAAATGATAAAGGTTGAAGAATACATGGGAAAAATTGTAACACTAGTGTATTGGTGGAAGTGTGAACTGATCCAACTATTCTGGAGAGCAATTTGGAACTATACCCAAAGGAAAACCATGCTGCACATAATTTTTGACCCAGCAATACCACTACAAGGTCTGTATCCCAAAAAAGATTACAAAAAAGGGAGAAGAACCCATATGTATAAAATATTTATAGCAGTTCTTTTTTTGTGGTGGCAAAGGACTGGAAATTGAAGGGATTTTTCATCGATTGGAGAATGGCTGAACAAGTTGTGTTGTGTGAATATAATGGAATACTATTGTGCTATAAGAAATGATGTATGGGTGGATTTCAGGAAAAACTGGAAAGATGTTTATGAACTGATGCTGAGTGAAGTGAGCAGAACCAGGAGAACATTGTACACAGCAATAGCAACATTGTGTGATGATGCATGATAGCTCTTCTTGGCAATGCAGTGATCCAAGACAATTCCAAAAAAGCTTGTGATGGAAAATCCTAACCATATCAAGAAAAAAAGAACTATGTAGTCTGAATGCATTTTGAAGCATACAATTTTTCACTTTTTAATGTCTTTTTTGCTTTTTCTTTCTCATTGTTTTTCCTTTGTATACTGATTCTTCTTTCATAACATGACTAGTGTAGAAATAGGTCTAACCTGATTGTACATGTATGGGCTATATCAGTTTCCTTGCTGTCTTGGGAAGTGGTAGAGAGAGAAAAATTTGTAACTCAAAAGTTTAAAAAAATGAAAGTTGAAAACTATCTTTACATGTAATTCAAAGTTTTTATTTATTTAAATTTATTTTTAATTATTTTAAAAAGTGAATTATTATTTAAAAAGTGAATATATGCACATGAATTCATATTGACTTAAATTAATACTGATGTATAAAATAGATATTCTTTCCAATAGAACAAGTTTGAAAAAGTTTGAAGAGAAAATATAATCATACTAGTTGACTGAAGCAGACTGACAAAGCCTACATCAGAACTTGGAGGTTATTAAACTGAAATAAATTAAACAGTCTATAAGGACCAAATTTAAAAATATTTTTCATTGAAACAGAGATGCCTCATGGGACCTTGGGAACTCATGCAACAATTTATAAGCTATTCATTCAGCCAAGAAACATAGAATTTCATAAAGCTTTAATAACCATCTGAAAGAGTAAGTTGCTACTTCATTAGCTGTGAAATTTTTTAAATGTTGTAAGTCAATCGCAGCAGAGTATTTCTTCTAATACATGCCAAAAAAGCACTGCTAATCCCTTTAAGATTGATCTAATGCCATTTATGAAATATTTGGATTAGATTCCGGCCAATTCCAAACCACATCTAGATGTTTCCTCCATAAAATCAAATGGAGTGACTTTAGTAACTAAACGAACCCAAAATACAATTACCAAAGATGCATCTCCTTTAAAAGTAGGAATATAAGACCTTAGAGAGGTACATGGCATGAATAGAGAAGTTGCAATATATTACCAACAATAAATAGCTTGCTAGAGGTGACATAAAATATATCTTCTAAGAATTATATCATTACAAAAGGATGTGGGATAATAATATGTACATGGATAGTCTAAGTGCTTCCCTGGCACTGATACTATATTAAATGCTCTAGAGGAAAGTCCCCATCCTATTGTATAAATCCATTAGTGATAATTTATAGAAGGAAAAAATAGAAATCAAATGTGATGAAAATATGTTCATGGGCTGAAATTTTTAACATTGCAGGAACTCTAATGGAGTATTAAAATTTAAGTACTAAGTTACTGATTCAGACAAATAATATAAACATGGAACATGTGAATTTCAGTAAGGAATCCAGTAATTCCATTCAAAGTATCCATGTGTACAAGGTGTGAGGAAAAGAATGCTGATTATTTGACTTAAGCATTTGTTGATCACCATGATTAAATATGCTGTAGTTGTAGTTGTAATAATAGTTGTTGATTCATGGATCAATATCAGTATCTCAATCACCAGTTGTTGCTTGATAAAGGACTCTGACCCCATCCTTATCAATTCAACTAAATTAAAAAAAATTATTAGTTATATAATATATACTAGGCACTGGCATTACAAAGATAATTTTTATACTTCCTTTTACATTCATCTTTACATTCTTGAATTAATATTCAGTCATTTTGACAGTTTCTATCATGTAACATATTGGATAGGATGGAACACATAAATGTATGTGTACATACATACATATGTATATATGTGGGACAAAGAAAAGAACTAGACAAAGAACTCCAGGATTGTTTGAGGAGAAAAGATAAAATTTTATCAGGGCAAGATGAGGGAATACCACACTGAAGAGTTGTCACCTGAGCTGAATAATAATTCATGAATTTAAAGACGAGTATAAAAGGAATTATTTTTTTTAAGTATGTGAGAAAGAATGAGTGAACACATTGAGGGGAGATAGATTAATGATGATATTAGTACAGTATGGCAGTATGGAGAGTATGTGGAGAGAAATAAATTTAAATTAGGCTAAAAATATACAGCCAAATTGTTAAGGATGTTAGCAGATAGACTGAGGAAATTGTAAAAGGAAAAACAGAAACAAAACTAAACTAAACTACAGCATAGGAGAATAAGGAGCTATTAGGGCCAAGATAATGTTTATTGAAGATCATGGCATAGTAGAATTGTGTGTAGGCAAGAGGGATAGAAGAAGTAGATATTGGGCAGATTGAAGAGGTCAGGAGTGAAAAGGTAGGAACAAAAATACTAAAATTATTTGAATCTAAGGTACAAGTAGAGGTGTTAATCTAGTAAAGTGACTCCCTTTTTACCAGAAATTGGAGAAAAGGAAAAGAGAATGAGGGGTAATATGGTCAGTTTCAGAGTAATGTGGCAGAGGTGGAAGTGTGAATATGTAATGGACTGTCTCAATTTTCTTAATCAAGTAGGAGGTTAGTTTAATTACTTAAAGGAATGTGGGATGGCATTGACTTTTGAGGAGAGCAGAAACTTGAAGAGATTATGAATGAAAAGTTTATATAATTTGAAAAAAATAATAAAACTGGGAAGGGTCCACGAAGACTTGATGTAAAGTAGTAAAAATTCAAACCAAATAAGGTTAAAGGTGATAAAAAATAAATGGAAAAAGTCTGCACTTAGATTCTGAAAAAGAAAGAGAAGTTGCTAGATACCAGTTGAGGTGCAATGTACTTATTTCAGTAACTAAGGTAATCTTCATATTTCAGTACTTTAAAATATCTTTAATTTTATCTGTGTGAGTACCCTTATCATTGATGCACACCCCAACCCTTACTTTCTTAATAGGTTTTGTTAATGAGTTGCTATGGGTAAAGAGGTTGGAGGATGGAAGGAGAGCCACTGTGTGATTGTCAAACTCCAGTGATTTAATTCTTTGCACTTAACAGTAATGGAACATTCTGTTGTCAAAGAGAGTTTTTAAGTCTTTCTGGCTTGATAGAAACAGCCAAAGTTGTAGTCTACTTAGAATGTCTCCAAAGGTCCAAGGTCAGCTCCACAATATAACAAAGCACCAGGGTAAGAATTCTGCAGGTATAATGCAACATTAGATTGCATTAATAGAAATATACTTCCCTGAACAATAGAAGTTATGATACTGCTGTGTTCTTCTGTGTTCATATCACACCTGGGGTATTGTATTCTCTTCTGGGTGCCACATTGTGGAAAGGATATTTTACAAGCTGGACTACATCCAAAGCATGGCATCTAGAATGATGAGAAGACTCAACACCATCGCATAAGAGGAAGGAAATTGAGATGTTTAGCCTAGAGAAGTAAACTATATCATAAGCTGCGAATGTTTGTTGAATCGGTTGAATTGAAGCCATGGGAAACGATAGCCCCTTCCTTTGATCAATCAATTCCATTCCTCTCAATGGATGGTGCATTCTTTTTTTCCACTAATTTGTTTGTTGGATGGCAAAGGAATTACAAGCATCACACATTGGAATGCTTACTCTATTAAAACAGGAGTCAGCTGCTTTCTCCATAGACAGCTTTTGCCAGCTGGCTAAAGAATGGCATTGGCTCCAGCTGTGTTTTGCAGCCACACATTTCATGTTTTACAGTCCAATCAGATGTGATGGCACCGAGTGAAATAGACACAGAATGTTCAAGGGAGGATGGAATGAATAGGGAAAAAAGAATAATGTAGTAGCATAAATACTAGTCAGAATTCATCTTAATAGATCACATTACAAAAATATATGCACAATTAATGATAATAGTATTATCATGTATTCTATAGAGCCTTTCATATCTAGATAACACTTTTTTCTTCATTTCTATATACAACTAGTGTAAGCAGAGAGAAAAAATAAATGATCATTAAGTGTTTTCACATTAGCCTTGTCAGACATTTTTGAATGTGACCATATCTTCTCTGAACTTCTCTGGACGAATAAAGTTCCTTTAACAAAGTAGTGATTTCTATAGAACCTAAGTGATTAATTTTCCCAAATTAAGCTTGATATAATATTAAATAAAAGAATAATTAGAAACATTAATCATAATATACCTCACTTTCCCCATTTTCAAATGTCTTCTACAAGGAGGAAGAATGAAATAAAAGGGGGAGAGATATAGGAAAAAAAGGAAAGGAGAAGAGGATTTGAATGAGATAGAAACATAGCAAGGAAGAATATGAGTTAATAGATTAAGTAGATTGAGAATGATGAAGAAGGTAGAATTGAAATGGTACTACCTGAATATTACATGTAATAAAATAAAAACCACAGCAATCTAATATACTTTAATCAGAAGAATTGAATTGTCATTCAACAAGTATATGTTAAAGTCTTTCCCAGACACTGAAAGAAGCAATGTAGATACAAAAAATGGCAAAAATAGTCAATACCTTTAAAAGCTTGCATTCTAATTAAGAAACAATAGTAATGGGGGTTGATTTGAGAAGGGGAGGTACCAGGACTAATAAGATTCAGGCAGAACATTAAAGGAATCCTCCAGGAGACAGAGTGAAAGGAGGGAGGGGATATTCCAGGAATGGTCAACAGTCAGTGAAAGGATACAAAGCTGGGAAGTGGAATGCCAGGTACAAGGTACAATAATCCCAGTGTCACTGAATCATAGAGTACATGAAGGGGAGTACAATTTTGAAAGCCTAAAAACCTGAACAGAAGAATTTATTTTTATTTTTTAATTTTCCTTTTTTTGGAGGGGGAAAGGTAGGGCAATCGGTGTTAAGTGACTTGCCCAAGGTCACATGGCTAGTTTTTTGGTGTTAAGTGTTTGAGGCTGGATTTGAACTCAGGTCCTCCTGAATCCAGGGCTGATGCTCTATTCACTGGGCTGATGCTCTATTCACTGTGCTACCTAGCCACCCTGAGAGGAATTTAATTTTGGTCTTATAGGTAATAGAGAGTGACAGGAATTTATTGAGTAGTTTATTGGTATATTGACATGGTTTTAGGAAGATGATGAAGTAACATTGGAAGATGAATGGAGGTTGGCCTAGAATAAGTAGACACCTGAGGCAGGGAAACTAAGCAGCAGACTATTGCAATAGTCCATGGCATTAGATTACAAGTCTGTACCAGGGACATAGCTATGTGAGTATAGAGAAGGGACTGACTGTAGAAAACATATGGTGAAGGTAGAAAGAAAAGGACTTAGATTTGATTTGTGAAATGGGTTCAAGAAAGAAGTAGAGCATGACAACCACATGATGAACCTGAATGACTGGGAAGATGGTGGTGCCATTGACAGACATATGAGAGTATGGAAGGGGGGCAGGTTTAGGAAGAAAGAATGCATTGTGTTTTGGAAATACTATGTTTAGAATGTCTAGAAGTCATTTATTTTGAGATGTTCAGTCTGTAGCTGTAGATTTGAGACTTGGAGACAGGAAAGAGGATAGGAATGGGTATATAGATTGAGGAGGCAGCTAGATGTCTCAGTGGAGAGAGTGCTGGGAAGAAATGAGGTAAAAATCTAGCCTCAGACACTTACTGGCTTTACGACCCAGGGCAAGTCATGTAACCTCTGTTCACCTTAATCCACTGGAGAAAGAAATGGCAGATTACTCCATTATCTGCCAAGAAACCCCACAGACAACATTTGTGTGCTATGACCTCTGAAGTCACAATGAGTTAAACATGACCCAACATCAACAATATAGATCCAGAAGGGGGTCTAGGATAGATTCTTGTGCAATACCTAACATCAATACGGGTGATATGGATGAAGATTCCAGAAAGGAGACTGTGAGGACTGGTCAAACACATGGTAGAAGAGACAGGAGAGATTAATGACATTAAAAGGAAAAGGGGGAAAATGAGACTTTTCCACACTAATCCCTGGCTTGATTTATTGTCTGGTTCTAGGAACATCTGCCATAGCCATAAAATGATTTGGGGAACAGGAGGTAAGTGTGCAGGAAGAAAAGAGTGATTTTCCTAATGGCATCTGCACAGCTACTGCTGGGGGTCCCTTGATTTTTGTAAGGTCGCAATTGCCCTAAATGTTTAACTTAGAAGAAGGGTGGTAAGGAACTTGCATACTAGCATGAGGAGTACAGTGGGAGTAGTAGGGAATACAGTGTTTTATCAACCAACCAAAAGGTAGAATAAGCAGTTGTATCTAACATTCTCTTTCATTACACACCCCCTTGGGGTGGTTTTAGAACCTTACATCACAAAGTCGAAGATTCTGAAGGGGGGGAGTCTGAATGAATAAACAATGGCTGGAGGGAATCCTCCTCCTGCCCCCCCCATCATCACAATAATAAAGCACTTCAAAGTTTGCAAAGCACTCTACATATATTATGTCATTTTATCTTCACAATAACCTTAGGAGGTATTATTATTATCCCAATTTTAGAGATGAAGAAATAGGTAAATTTACATTAAGAGACTTACATCTAGTTAAGTCTCTGCAGTTGGATTTACTCTCTAGTCTTTCTGACTCCAGTTCCAACACTGTATCCATTTGTGCCATCTAGCAGGGAAAGTAGCATGACTAAGAATTAGATGTTCAGCTTATGGTGTGAATTAATTGGAACCACATAAAACAAATGGGCAGTTAAGCAGTGCAGTGGATTGCATGCAGGGCCTGAAGTCAGGAAGATGAAATCTTCCTGAATTCAAATCTAGCCTCAGACACTTACTGTGGGACCTTGAGCAAGTTTCTAACCCTGTTTTTCCCCCATAGGTTCCTCATCTGTAAAATGAGCTGCTGAAGGAAATGCTAAACTATTTCATCATCTTTGCTAAGAAAATCCCAGATTGGGTCATGAAGAGTTGAAAAACAACTGGAAAAAAATAATTAAAATTTTCAACTTATAATATAAACTTTATACCCTTTTAGTAATATTTTAATGGGTAATATGCTCTTTCAGTACAAATTATCTCTTTACACGATTTGGTCCTAAGTTTCCAGGACATATTCTTATAATCTTTATCATGAAATCATTCTTTTATACCATTGGATTTTAATAAATACTTTTGACAAACAGTGGGTTTTTTTCAAGTCTAACTTTGATTGTAGCCAACAAATTTGGAAGGAGATTTGAATCGATTGAGTCCTGAGACCACTGAAGTGTGCTTGTTTCTGCCTCTTGGTTAAAGTTCTGAATCCTTTATGATTTATGGGGTATAGTGTTACCTCATTATCAGGAAGAATTTATACTTTTCTATATCCAAGGTGAATATAAGTAAGTTCCTTGAGGGAAGGGATTCTTTAGCTTTTGCCTGTGTCTCTAGTACTTAGTAACAGTACCTGCTGACATATAATATGCAATTAATAAATGTTTATTGGATGATTTTTTGAATAAAAAGTGATCGGGGGTGGAGGCAGGAGGAAAGGTTTTGACTCCAAAATCTAGTTCTCATTCTGTTATACTTCACTGATGCTACAAATTAAATAACTATTTTGGAGGTCCTTTTTTTGAAGGTCCTTTTTTAGGGAGATATTTTCTCCAATTAGTTCACAAATTTTACTTTTTAAGGATTTATTTTATTCAGTGAGACTTTTTTTCCAATTTGGTTACAGTAGATTTAAATTTATCTTCTACCTCCCTAATTTGGCTTTTAAAATCTTTCTTGAGCTTCTCCAAGAATGCTCTTTGGGCTTGAGACCAGTTCATATTTCCATCTGTGGTCTCAGGTGAGGACACAGAGTCCCTGGTGTCCCCTGAAAGTGATTCTTCTCATTCAGAATAATAAGATTCTATTGTCTTTGGTCTTGCCTTTGCAAGTTGCTTCTGGCCCATTGTAATTGACTATTTCCTGTCCTTAAAAGTATATTTCTGCTCCTGGGGTACAGAGAGCTCTGATCCAAGCTTCTCAGGCTGGGAGCTACCGTGTTTCCCCGATAATAACACACTGTCTTATTAATTTTTTTTGGACAGGAAAACACCAGAGGGCTTATTTTCAGGGGAGGGCTTATTTTAATGAACATTGACAGCAATTTTAATAAACAGGTAAATGTGAACAAAAAATAAACCTTTATTCAATAAGCAAAACACTGGGGAAGAACAGGATGACGCACTCACTGCTGCAGCTCTGATTGGATGCAGCTTGGAGCGCAGCGTGCGTTTCACGAGGGGGGGGGACGGTGCATACAGAGGGTACTGTAATGTAGCTGTAGCATGTGGTGCAGGGGATCACCTTTACTACAGTAGCAATCTCAATAGGGCTTATTTTCGGGGGAGGGCTTATTTTAGAGGAATCTTACACATTAAGGGGAGGGCTTATTTTCGGAATAGGTCTTATTATCAGGGAAACACGGTAGGTGCCTGGTTGTTGGCTTTGTGTTGTAGCCTCTGGATGTCTATATTGAGGCCAAGGCCAGGACTCTCAGTGTTTCCCCTGAGTTACACTGAGTCTCACAGGGTAATCTGTGGGGGAGGGGTGGTCTGGCCCCTTCAGATTTCTGCCTCTCTGCTGCATCATTACTTTGGGGGTAATTTTAAGTCTTGTGTGATAAACACACAGGAAAAAATGCAACAAAATTAAAATAATTTAATCTTTAATACAATATCTCTTTTTAAAACATCTCATACCAAACCTAGTACACTGGTTTTCTTCCTTCTTCCCTAGGGATTTCTGTTTTACCTAGAATGATTGTAATCAAACTTTTAAACTATTAATTTAGACCCTTATGCATGATGAAAAAGCATATTGCCTTTCATTAACTACTTTAGGACCTTTCCCAAGTCCTTTAATTGAATAAAACAATTGCCTCTACAATTATCTGATTATAATAATAAGCACCCTTCTCTTTCTATTGCCAATTTTTCTCCATAATCTGTCCCAAGAGTTTGATGACAATGTGAAAGCTACAATGAGATGGAAATAATTAAATTCTGCAATTTCTATGTTTTTTTTTTTTAATTTAAAGCCCCACCAGTCAATCAATATTTATCCTACATGGACAATCAGTCCAATTATTCCATCCTCAGATTTCACCTTCTCCAAATTCCCACCAGTGCTGTAATGGGCCTGCTGGCTGGTAGTATGATAGCATTCTTAGGTCTGCCAAATGTTGGCTGGGAAGCCAGAAAGCAGGTTATTTCTTTTTTGGAAGAGAAAATATCATACGTAAACATTTAACTGAGGATAAGTCAATTACCTTGGTCAATTGATTTACCATTTAGCTGGAGCACAGTTTGATAGAAACATCAAGTGAGGAATAAAATTTAGCATCTTTATATAAAGCTATATAAAGTGTAGAATTCACTGTTCTCACCAGCTATACATCCTCTCCCCAATTCCAAAATCAGACTGTCAGCTTGCCCACATAAGTTTCACATATATTCCAAAACTACCAGTCTCATTTATACTCCTTGTTTAAATACCTTTCTATTTAAAGATCCACCTCCATCACAGAGTAGGGCTTTAGTATGTGAGATAGCAGGAGCCATGCAGTCTCTTGGGAGTATGATGGGAAAAGATACCTTCAATGCCTGTCCATGATTCCATCTTCAGCAAATACGATATGACCTAGATGTTTAGTCTAAATAGCATAGTTGCCAAGAAATGATAAAGTGTATATTTAGAAGCATCTGACCCACCTACATGGGCAAGGATCAGGTCATGGTAAGGTGAGGGTTTAATCTTTAAGCTTTTCAAAATGTAATACAACTACACAAACATTCAAAGCCCTTTGAATATATATTTATTTTCAATGTTTTATTACTGTTTTTAATTTTTGTACTACTGTCACTTTCCAGCAAACCATTTCCCTCTTAAATCTCAAAATATAGGCAGTTAGGCAAAGAAAGCTAGTATAGTTATTTCAATCAAATAATATATGTAGCAGTTCTTAAGTAGAGTACACTCTCTCCTAAAAATTAATTATTTATTAATGAATTTGCTAGTCAAAGATTAGACAGGGTGAATAATCTGAATTCAGGTATCATTTCGTCTTATTTTCATTATTAGTTTCATTATTATTCTTATATTATTATAGTCAAATATGTGTGCATGTATGTATGTATGTGTATACATATATCATGATTCTGCAGCTCCTAGCCCCAGATCCAATGTCAATCCCCCAGAAGGGTATTCATTTTCAAAACTTCCAATTAATGATGGTAAACCTGAATAGCTAGGCCAACACACAAAGGATGCTATGAAATGTCTCAGGCCCCCATGCATGCTATTACTTTCATTTACTCCATGCCCATTTCACCAGTCATCTAAATTTTGATCTAGGTCCCTAGTCTCCTCACCTCCTCCAGTCTGATAGGCAATGAGGGTAGTGGCAGGAACACTAGCTTAGAAATCAAATGAAGTAGATTTGGAGTACTTGGCCACTAACCTGCTTAGTCTCTTTGAGATTCTTTTTCCTCTCTGGTTTTCAGTTTTTCTCTTATGTGAAAAGAGAGAGCTGCCCTAGATTCTCTCTGAGGTTATCTCCTTCCCAGACATTATATATTCTAGGTTCCTTTGCAGCTCTGTCCTTCAATCTTGGGGAGGGAGTGCTATAGAAAGAGTGTCCTTAAGCACATGAGTTATTTAACATCTGAAGCCCAGGTGACCTTAACAGAATTGCTTTCCATTTGGTAGAACAAAGAGCTGAGTAAGCACATGGCAAAATAAATATCTGTGTCCAGTGAGTGCAAAAAAAAAGTGATCTAACTCTTCCGTAACTGCTCCAGGAACCTCCTTTTCATTTGCCTTGTCAAATGACTATTGAGCCTTTAGTTTTATTTCTTTTTTTATGCTTCCTTAAGATATTCTAATCACTTAGCAAATTCTTCCTTGTGTAGATATTCTTATGTCTGGGACTTTTAGTTGGTTGGCCAGGTGTTAATTTCCTTGCTTTTAAAAGAAAACTTTTTACTTCCCTTTCCTAACCCTGACATAGGTCACCTAGTCCAAGTACACTGATAACTAAAATCCTAAGATAACAAATCCTAAGATACCTCTGACATAACCCGGGAGAAATCCCATTTTTGTCCAACATGGATTCCTTGATTATATGCTTTTTCTATAAGTCTTTGTATATTTCTGTCTCTGAACAATGGCCCTGCACTTACTCAGATTTCATGATTATTCAGATGACTCTTAGGGTATGCTCTTCAGTCTCTGTTGTGGGATCCATCCAAAGTACTCATCATAAAAACATTTCCCTTTTTTACATGAGCTACCTTTGCCTTCTCATCTGTGACCTACATTTATTAATTAAAGATGTATGGAACAATTATTACTGAATATGCTGAAGTACACGTCACTGCCTAAAAATGACTTCGAATTTTAGTCTCATATTTGTTCTTTACTTTTAAAATATAGACTTGTTTAAAATAAACATTGATTTTATTCAATAAAAGACAAATTGTATAATATAGATGTAGCAGAAAGCTGTACAAAATCACTACTCATAAGAAACTAATACTTAGAGGGAGAGGCAAGATAAAGGAATAAAATATAGTAATTCACCTGAGCTCTCCACCAAACCCCTTTAAAATTATTCTAAACAAATTCTAGAGTAGCAGAACTCAGAAAAAGACAGAGTGAAAAAATTTTCCAGTCCAAGACAACTAAAAAGGTCATTAGGAAAGATCTGTTGCCCCAGGGTGAAGGAGGACCAGAGGCCAGAGCAGGCCATGACAACACATCACTGGTCCCAGTGTACTTAGAAGTAGGCCTCCTGGCAAATGAGTCAATCATTGGCAGCCGTGTTGTATTCTATAACTCTCAGCCCACAGATTGGCTTGATTGGACAACAGGTCAGAAGATCTCCAGGAGATTTTTAGGAGATATCTTTTTGCTCCACCAGGGGCAGACCTGTATTGCCTTGCCTTATATTTGTACTGGGGTCATAGCCCTGGCTTTTAGACCCAATGCTAGAGGGAACACTAGCACAGTAGAGTTTGTGGATGTAGGGGAGCAGGGACATGGGTCACAGTTCCAGGGTTAAAAGAAGTGTTTGTGGTCACTCACAAACCAGTGCACAGTAGAGGAGAGTAGTAAAAACATCTCTCCCTATATCATACCACCTTAAAAGAGACAAAAATTTACAGGACCTTCAGAATTACCTCTAAAAATACCTTCACACACACACACACACACACAATGAAGCTTGGGACAGTGTTCCCTCTGCTTGGTAAGCAGAGCCCCGCTTTATTTATATTATTTTTTTTAAATTTTATCTATTTTTCAGTTTCTAACATTCAATTCCACAAGATTTTGAATTCCTAATTTCTCGCCATTTCCCCCCCCCCCCCAACCCAGCACAGCATGCATTCTGGTTACCCCTTCCTCTAATTCTCCCTGCTTTCTTTTACACCCCCCCTTCTCTTATCCTCTTCCCTTTTCTTTTCCTGTAGGGCAAAATGATTTCAATACCCCTTTATCTTATTTCCAAGTTGCATGTAAAATCAATTTTAAACATTCATTTTTGCCCCTAAAGACCCCTATATCAAAGAGTTAAAAGCCAAGAAATAGGGTGGAAAATGAACAATCAACAGAAAAAAAATTCTGACCATAGAAAATGAATATGGTGGCAAGGAAGATCAAAATACACACCCAGAAGACAACAGAATTAAAGCTCCAATATCCAAAGCCTCCAAGAAAAATATGAATTAGTTCTAGGCCATGGATGAGCTCAAAAATTACTTTAAATTGAAGTTGAAGAGGCAGAAGAAAAATGAGAGTGATGAAATAAAATTATGAGAAAATACTCCACAGCTTAGTAAAGGAGTGACAAAAAATACTGAAGAAAATAACAACTTAAAAATTTACTAGACCAATTGGTAAAAAGGGCACAAAAATCCAATGATGAGAAGAATATATCGAAAATCAGAATTGGCACCTAACATCAAGAAATAGAAAGAGAAACTAAATTTAAAGTTTATACATTATAAAGATTATACATTATAAAATATTTGCGAATCTACCTGCCAAAACAAAACCAGGAAGTATATGAACAAAATTACAAAACACTTTTCACAGAAATAGTCAGATCTAAATAACTGGAAAAAAAAAATCAGTTCTTCATGTTTAGATTGAACTAATGTAATAAAATTGAAAATTTTACCTGAATTAATTTACCTATTTAGTGTCATACCAATCTATCTACCAAAAAATTATTTTATAGAGCTAGAAAAAAAAATAGCAACAAAATTTATCTGGAAAAACAAAAGGTCAAGTATATCAAGGGAATTAATGAAAAGAAATGCTAGGGAAGGTCATCTAGCCATACCAGAATTTAAACTGCATTATAGAGCAGCAGTCATCAAAACTACTTGGTACTGGCTGAGGAACAGAGTAGTGGATCAGTGGAATGAATTAGGTACAAAAGACACAGTAGTCAATAACTATAGTAATCTACTTTTTGATAAACCCAAAGACTCCACGTTGTCAGACAAGAACTCAATATTTGACAAAAACTGCTGGGAAAACTGGAAAACAGTATTGTAGCAACTCGGCATAGAACACTATCTTATACCACAAAATTAAGTCTAAATGGGTTCATGATCTAGATATAAAGGTTGATATTGTAAACAATTTGGGGGAGTAAGGAATAGTTTACCTCTCAGCGTTATGTAGAAGGGAAGAATTTATGACCAAACAAGGTAAAGAGCATTATGAAATGCAAAATGGATAATTTTGATTACACTAAATTGAAAAGTTTTGTACAAAGAAAGCCAATGTAACCAAGATTAGGAGGGAAGTGGAAAATTAGGAAAGAATTTTTACAGTCACTATTTCTGAAAAAGGCCTCATTTCTAAAATATACAGAGAACTGAGACAAATATATAAGAATACAAGTCATTCCCCAATTAATAACTTTTCAAAGGATATGAATAGAGTTTTCACAGGAAGAAATTAAAGATATGTATAATCATATGAAAAATGCTCTAAATCACTATTGATTAGAGAAGTACAAATCAAAACAACTCTGAAGTATCACATCTCACCAGTCAGATTGTCTAACATGACAGAACAGGAAAACGATAATTGCTGGAGATGTGGAAAAATTGGAACACTATTGCATTGTTGATGGAGCTGTGAACTGATCCAACCATTTTGGAGAGAAATTTGGAACTATGCCCAAAGGGCTATGTAATGGGAATATAAATTTTAAAGATCTTCCCTGCCCCTAGGCTAAAGTGCACCTGGAGCCTGGGGTGGGAGGCTTGTTTTTCAGTAGATACTTCTTGATTGGCCAGTGAGTCAATAAGATTGTTATATTCTCTGAGCCAGAAGAAGACTATATAAGCTCTGATGTGTAGCTTTGTTTTGGGGGCTCACTTTGAGAAGTGTTCTGTGATTTGATATGGATTCTGGGAAGCCGTTGTTCAGAGCCCCCCTGGCTTTGAACAACCCAGATGTTGAAACCCAGATGTTGACTGGGTATGGATGTAATGGTTAGACAGTTTGAAATCTGTCTATTAGATCTGTTTCTGTCTTGATAATTCTGTCTGTGTACTTTGAAGTTCGGGGTGTTGACCTTTTTCCCCTGAACTAGGTAAACGATATATGTCTGACTGATTAAAGTAAGCTTGTTAACCCATTTTGAGTTGCTTTCCTTTATCAAAGCAGATCCAAGAACCTGTGCTGGCAGCAAACCCTGAGGAGGCTTGGGGTGCTTGCCGCTACAGGCTATAAAAATGTGCATACCCGTTGATACAGAAATGCCACTTCTAGTGCTGTATCTTAAAAAGATCATACAAGAATAAAAAGGTCCTGTATGTACAAAAATATTTATAAAAACTCTTTTTGTGGTGGCAAATAAATGGAAATTAAGGGAATGCCCATCAATTGAGAAATGGTTAAACAAATTGTGGTATATAAATCTAATTGGATACTATTGTGCTATAAGAAATGAGGATCAGACAGCCTTCATAATAACTTGTAGAGACTTACATAAACTGATGCTGAGTGAGAGGAGCAGGACCAGAAGAACATTGAAAACAATTACAGACACATCATATCTGTGATGATTAACTTTGATAGACAGGGCTCCTCTCAGCAATGCAAGGCTATAAGACAACTCCAAAAGACTCATAATGGAAAGGGCTATCCATATCCAGAGTAAGGTATACAGAGTCTGAATGGAGATTGAAGGAAACTACTTTCTCTCTCTCCTTTATGTTTTGGGTTTTTTTTCCCCTTCTTATTGTTCATCCCATTGGTTATAATCCTTCTTTAGAACTTGACTACTATTTCTTGTGAATGTATTTGTAGAACCTATATTGGATTGCATGCTGCCAGGGTGGGGCAGGGGGGAGAAAAGGGTGGGAAGAAAATTTGGAACTCAAAAGCTTGTGGAACTGAATGTTGAAAACTGAAAGTAAATAAATAATTAAAAAAAAGAAATAAAGGAAATAGAAGAGAATGAAAAAAAGCAGAATTGGCAAAATGGAAAAAAAAAGATAAACATAATTCACTGAAGAGAAGAAAACCTCAAAAAGTAGAATTGGCCAAATGGAAAAGGTGGTAACAGAAGTTTATTGAAGAAAATTCCTTAAAAGTTTGAACTGGGCTAGTGGAAACTAATAACTTTATGAGACATCAAGAATTAGTCAAAGAAAATAAGACAGAATGAAAAAATATATGAAAATGTGAAATATTTCATTGAAAAAAAAAACAAGTAACCTAGAAAATAGATCCAGCAGAAATAATTTAAGAATTCCTGGATTACTTGAAAGTAATGATAAAAAATGATATTAGACCTCATTTTTCAAGAATTTATCAAAGAAAGCTAGCTTGATATTTTAGAAGCAGTAGGTAAAATAGAATTTGAAAGAATCCACTGAGACCTTCTGAAAGAGCTCCCAAAACGAAAACTCCCAGGAATATTAAAGTTAATTCCAGACCTCCCAGATCAAGGATAAATTACTGCAAGTAGCCCCAAAGAAATAATTCAAACAGTGTGGAACCACAGTTAGGATAATACAAGATTTGACAGCTTCTATGTTAAATGATGGGACGGCTTGCAATATGATATTCCAGAGGGCCAAAGAGCTATGATTAAAACCTAGAATCACCTATCTAGCAAAACAGAGTATAATCTTTCAGGGGAAAATGGATCTTCAGTGAAGTAGAGGAATTTCAAGCAATACCGATGAAAAGACTAATGAGAAAATTTGAGTTCAAATACAAAATGCAAAAGAAGTCTAAAAAGGTAAACAGGAAGTAAAAGTTATAAGGGATTTAATTATGTTAAACTGTTTATATTCCTGCCTTTGAGAATGACATTTATAGCTCACAGGAACATTTTCATTATTAAAGCAGTTAGAAGGAATATACAAAGAGAGAAAACAGAGATGAAAATTGAACATGGTGGTACGATTATCTAAAAAAAATAAAATTAA
>NW_027185698.1:7303995-7343494 GCF_028583685.1 Petaurus breviceps papuanus
GCTCCTCTCAGCAATGCAAGGCTATAAGACAACTCCAAAAGACTCATAATGGAAAGGGCTATCCATATCCAGAGTAAGGTATACAGAGTCTGAATGGAGATTGAAGGAAACTACTTTCTCTCTCTCCTTTATGTTTTGGGTTTTTTTTTCCCCTTCTTATTGTTCATCCCATTGGTTATAATCCTTCTTTAGAACTTGACTACTATTTCTTGTGAATGTATTTGTAGAACCTATATTGGATTGCATGCTGCCAGGGTGGGGCAGGGGGGAGAAAAGGGTGGGAAGAAAATTTGGAACTCAAAACCTTGTGGAACTGAATGTTGAAAACTGAAAGTAAATAAATAATTAAAAAAAAGAAATAAAGGAAATAGAAGAGAATGAAAAAAAGCAGAATTGGCAAAATGGAAAAAAAAAAGATAAACATAATTCACTGAAGAGAAGAAAACCTCAAAAAGTAGAATTGGCCAAATGGAAAAGGTGGTAACAGAAGTTTATTGAAGAAAATTCCTTAAAAGTTTGAACTGGGCTAGTGGAAACTAATAACTTTATGAGACATCAAGAATTAGTCAAAGAAAATAAGACAGAATGAAAAAATATATGAAAATGTGAAATATTTCATTGAAAAAAAAAACAAGTAACCTAGAAAATAGATCCAGCAGAAATAATTTAAGAATTCCTGGATTACTTGAAAGTAATGATAAAAAATGATACTAGACCTCATTTTTCAAGAATTTATCAAAGAAAGCTAGCTTGATATTTTAGAAGCAGTAGGTAAAATAGAATTTGAAAGAATCCACTGAGACCTTCTGAAAGAGCTCCCAAAACGAAAACTCCCAGGAATATTAAAGTTAATTCCAGACCTCCCAGATCAAGGATAAATTACTGCAAGTAGCCCCAAAGAAATAATTCAAACAGTGTGGAACCACAGTTAGGATAATACAAGATTTGACAGCTTCTATGTTAAATGATGGGAGGGCTTGCAATATGATATTCCAGAGGGCCAAAGAGCTATGATTAAAACCTAGAATCACCTATCTAGCAAAACAGAGTATAATCTTTCAGGGGAAAATGGATCTTCAGTGAAGTAGAGGAATTTCAAGCAATACCGATGAAAAGACTAATGAGAAAATTTGAGTTCAAATACAAAATGCAAAAGAAGTCTAAAAAGGTAAACAGGAAGTAAAAGTTATAAGGGATTTAATTATGTTAAACTGTTTATATTCCTGCCTTTGAAAATGACATTTATAGCTCACAGGAACATTTTCATTATTAAAGCAGTTAGAAGGAATATACAAAGAGAGAAAACAGAGATGAAAATTGAACATGGTGGTACGATTATCTAAAAAAAATAAAATTAAGGGATAAAAAAGAAGTAGGCCCTAGGAGAAGGGGAAGAGAGAGGTAGAATCGCATAAATTATCTGACATAAATGAGATTTTAGAGAGGATGAGAAAATGGAGGAAGCAAGGAGAACAGTGCAAGAACCTTATTCTCATTGGAATTGGTTCAAAGCAGAAATAATATATACACTCGGTTGGGTATAGAAATATTTCTTACCATACAGGCAAGTAGGAAGGGAAGAGGATAAGAGAAGGGGTGGTGGAGCTGATGGAAGGGAGGGCAGTTTGCGGGAGGTAAATTTCAAGAGCAAAACACTTTTGACAATGAACAGGGTAAAAGGGGGGAGAGAGAGAGAGTAGGATAAACAGGGAGAAAATAGGTTGGAGGGAAATACATAATTGGTAATCTTTAGTATGAAAACAAATATATAATGTTTCTCTAATAAAGACTTCACTTCTCAAATATAAAAAAAAAATCATGAGTCAAAAATATAGAAATAAGTGCCATTCCTCAATTGATAAATGGTCAAAGGATTTGAACAGGTAGTTTTCAGACAGTAATCAAAGCTATCCATAGCCATATGAAAAAAATGTTCTATATGATGAGAGAAATGCAAATTAAACAATTCTGAGTTAATACCTTACACCTGTCAAATTAACTAATACGAGAGAAAAGGAAAATGACAACTATCAGAGAGGAATGAGAAAATTAAAATGCTAATGTAATGGTGAAGTAGTACACTGATTGAACTATTTCGGAGAGCAATTTGGTACTATGCCCAAAGGTCTATAAAACCATGCGTACCCAGTGACCAAGCAATACACTACTAAGTCTGTATCCCAAAGACATAAAAAACAAAAAGGAAAAGGATCTCTGTGTACAAAAATACTTATAGCTGCTCTTTTAGTGGTGGTAAATAATTGGAAATTGATGGAATGTCCACTAATTGAGAAATGACTGAACAAGTTCTATGATTGTTATGGAATATTACTCTGCTTGAAGAAATGATGATCAGGATGCTCTTAATAAAAACATGACAAGGCTTACTTGAATTGATAAAAAGGGAAATGAGCAGAACCAACAGGATATTGTACACAGTACACAGTAAGACAACTATGTAAATGAAACATGGTGATCTATTATGAGTAACTTAGCTATTCTCAGCAATAAATTGATCCAAAATCATTCTAAAAACATATGAGGAGAGGTGCTATCCAACTCCAGAGAAAGACCTGGTAGACCCTGAATGAAGATCAAAGATATTTTTGTTTTACTTTCTTTTTTTCTTGTTCTTTTTGTCTCTGATTTCCTTCACAGAATGACTCACATGGAAATGTGTTTTGCATGACTACACATGGATAGTGTGTGAAATTCCTTGCCTTCTCAATGAGATAAGGGAGGGGAGGAAGGGAGGGAATTTGGAACTCAAAATTTAAACATATGTTAAAATTGTTTCTATCTATTCAGAAAAAATGAAATGTTAAACAGGATGAAAAAAAGATAATTTCTATTAATATGCATAATAAAGAATCACAGTGTTAGTGTAGTAGAGGTGGGTGAATGCTGAGGAATTGGCAGCACTAATTTTCTACAAGTCTACTGATTAGATAGTGTGGTGAAGTTTGTGTATTTGTGTGTGTATGTATGTGTGTTGAGGGGGGTGACAGTTGGTCCAACAAGTCACTAACTGGTAGAGATGTCACAGTTTTTCCAAATTAATTTGTCAATTTCTATTAATTAAAATTCTCTAAAGGGGGATAGCATTGAAAACTTTTTCTTGGTCTCACCTTTATTCCCCAATAGCTAAATCATTCTCTGGGCTAAATTTGGTATAGCACAAATCTAAGAAGAAAAAGTCATAGATGAGGAAGACAACTATATAAATTAAATATTAAAATTGCAATATATGTAAGAAGAAATGAAAGCTCATGAAAAAGAATCACAGTTTGTGAAAAATACTCAGCTGTTCTATAACATTTTTAGAAATGCTTCTTCTCTTTGATAGTTGCAAAGTTCACAATTTAAAACATGTATGTATATATATACACAAATGCATATGTTTCTATACGTACATACATTATATATGGATATATAGATCTTTCTGTAAGTGTATTTATGTGATATATATGTGTATGCATATATTCACATGCATAGGAAAAGATGGTCTAAGGACCTCATATTTCAAAACCTTTGTAATTAGATACTCAAAATGGGGTGAACTTATTAATATTTACCAATAGGTACCTGGAAAAAATGTTATATAATCTATAAAAAACAGCTGCTTTGCATGGGATGGAAAGAAAGGAATGACGTGCCACATGATTGTACATGTGTTGATGGCCTATTAACATAAGAATTCATGGACCTTCATTAGTAAGTCCCTACTGAATGCTGATTACAATCATAATACTTACAACACAAGGTGACTTGGGGGAAAGAATACAGAAAACAAAGGTCACCATGGAGGAGACAAGAACTAAATGAAACCATATAGTAGCCTTCACACATGAACAATGTTTGAGCCATCCATTTACATAGTGACTAAGTGTCAAGTCTTTAACAGAAATAGAGTATTTTTTAAAACTTGATATTTTTATCTCCACTCTTTTGAAAATTTTAAAATTCATAACTCTTATACTTCATTCCCTTAGGTTTTGCATTTTAGGAATTCAATTTGTGATATTTGCCAGTTTTCTTTTTCTGTCTTTGAAAAGGAGCAACCTTTCAATTTTATTGAGTTTTTAACAGATTTCTGCATGAAAAATAAAGTGTTTGTATATACATACAAGGTCCAAATCCATGATTTCCCTGATGTTAGAAACTGGTTACAAAAATTTCTTCACTTTATGCTGAATTACCATTGTGTAATTTATCAACTAAGAGAATTACCTAGAGATATTCTATTAATATTATTATTATTAAATCATATTAATATTAAATGACCTGCCCAGAGCCACATGACTACTATCTGTCAGAAGTGGGATTTGAACTTAGATCTTCCTGACTGCAAAGTTGGTCTACTTTCATCTGTTCCATAGAGCTTCTTGTTTTATTATATGGAAAGTTTGCATTGGGTTTGTCCATGTAGGTTATGTCTATGTCTCCATAGTTTTGTCTAAATGTGGCTAGTTGGGAGGCATAACTTCATTTCTGGAATCTTGATTATCAGTCTCGAAGAGAGTCTTCAATTCATGACTGGAGGAGAGCCATAGATAAGGGATACAAGACTAGAATTCTATTGATCTTCCTCTAGCCCTGGTAAATATTGCTAATTTAAGGGGAATTGTTTCCTTCTTAAATGCCAAACTCTTTTAATTATGTAGGAGAAGAGGTCAACTTATATCTGAAAACTTGCTTCCTTCCCACAAAAAAAAGTAAATAAACATAAAACAACTCAAGAACAACAACAAAAAACCCAAAACTTCTTATACAAAAGGCCATAATGAATAATGAACAATGAATAAATATGTTTACTTAAGCAGTTAGTAAACAGAAATCTGAGAAGTTATGCAGATTAAAATACACCAGGAAATATGTAGACTGAAAGAGAACTCCCTCTGAAAGTTAGATATTTCAGCTAAACCAAGAGACTACCTCATCACACTGAGAATAAAATTTACCAAAGTCTCTGGGGAAGCAAGTGGGAAATCAAGGAAATGTTGAAATACTGTTTTTCCCATAATGTTTCTGCCTTCTAGAATCTGTTCTTTTTCTTTTGGATTTTCTCTAAACAGGGTGTTTATCTACATGCATCCTTTCTCAAAAAAAGGAAGAAAGAAAATATCCCAAGCTCTTAAAACATCTTCTCCATAACACACACACACACACACACACACACACACACACACACGTCATTAATTCATTAATTATCTTGTGAAAATGATGCAGAATTACACATATTATATGTTGTTATTTGTCACAGGGTGATGTATGAACTCATTTGTGATTTGAATTTAAGGGAAGCAGAATTACATTAAGTTGTCAACCTCACTCTCTCTTCTAGAGTTAAAAGTCCCCTGATGGCAAAAGGTCAGGACAACCGGTAATGTCTTGGGATGCAGTACATGATCTTGGAATCTTTCATATCTGACCAAGTTCTAACCACTCCATAGTACCTGCTTTAGCTGTTTCCGTGGCTATTGTTTTCATTTGCCTGTTCTTCCAGGGGAGTTCTTCCCATATGTGGGGAAGACATCTTGCTAGCTCAGTGATGGGTTTGAGGCCCTTTCATTACTCTCAACCTGGTTTAGACTGTCTGCTGAGACAAGACAGTGGCCACTGCCATGCTGCAACTTTTTTGGAACTGTGTGAGAGTTTTGTTCTAGATACTCAATGTTGAGGTGAGTTGGATGAGCAGTTTTGAAAAAGGCTGAGCAAGCCCTTACACAAGAAGTGTTATTTCTCCTTAAATACCTCATATATTATATGTATATATGAAGTGATGTGGCATTTTTGTGGTTGAGTCTTTTTTGGTTGGGTCCAAATCTCCATGACTCCATTTGGGGTTTTCTTGGCAAAGACACGAGTGGCTTACCATTTCCTTCTCCAATTCATTTCACAGAAGAGGAACTGAGGCAAAGAGGGTTAAGTGCCAACTAATAAGTATCTAAGCCTGGACTTGAACTCAGGTCTTCCTAACTCCAGGGACTGGTACTCTACCCAGTTTACCATCCAAATTAGATACCCAATGTGACATAGTAGATAACATTCTGATCTTCAGGGCAGCAAGGCCTGGGTTCAAGTCCTACCATATATACATATGCATATGTACGCATATGCATGTGAATATATTATGCACATGTACGTATATTTGTTTATATACATATGCAAACATGTATGTATGTATGTATATGCATGCCATTTGAATGAGTGAAAAATTTATCTGATTGCTCCAGGTCATTCTCTAACACTATGTAAATCTGTGGTAGAAGTTTTAGGGGAATGGACATTCATGAAGAGAAGAAAATGAAATTAATCTCTTTTCTTTCATGACTATTCACTTAGATTATGGTTTAATTCTTAAAGTGTAAATTTGGTTCTATCACAGTCAAAATAAACAATGTTTATTTAAACTCTGCTTATATCTGTTGGTATAATATTTGATGTTTAGCTTCTAGAAAGAGCAGGATAATCCTGATTTCAATAACTATATTAAAATGTTAATGGACTAAGTCTAAGAAATTAAAAAGACGCCAAAAATTTGTAAGTGTTCAAGTGTCAAATATTGATGATCCAATTGTAAATAAAGTGCTATAGAATTTTCAAGGTATTTTTGTGGCAGGCTATTAGCAAAATGTTAAATTTTAGGAGCTTGAAGGAATAATGGAGCCAATAATAAATTTGATAGGCAGTCTTTATTTCTAAGAAAACATGATTAAAATAAATTATGAATATTTTAGAATGTGTAATGCAATGACGTTTTGATCTAGAAACATATGTTGAATGCCCAAAAAACTGCAGCATTTGATAAGACACATATTTCCTAAGAGATGATTTTCCCCCTTATACATTATTTATTATCACAAAAGTAAGATCAGCATGCTCTGAAGGCACTCATCATAAAGTGTCAGGGCACCAGGCAACAAATCAAGGGCTGCTTAAATGATTGTTTTTACCCTGAGGGAAAATATATTTTTGCTTAGAGACCTAAATTCATTATGCTCCAGTGCATACCGAGTGAAAAATGCTATTTCTGTCATTAATGTGTTTATAAAAGTCTTTTGTTATCCACACCAAAGAGTCAGCTGGTTCTTTTTTTAAAAATTTGCCTTTGATGTATGGTCTGACAGTAAAAGCTAATGTACTCTATAGAACTTAGAAACTTTGAATTGATTTCAAACTTTAAATAATAAAAGGGGCAAACTTAAGTATATTATAAATCATCATTGTCATATCAATAGATAATTTCTATGAGTTGAATAAAAAAGAACCGCCTCAAATGTTTTCCAATCAGTGTTTAATTTTTATGAAACTAGACTTTTTTTCCTCAATACCCATCATACTCATTGAAAACTTTCAAGCTCTCTGTCTCTCTCTGTCTCTGTCTCTCTCTCTCTCTCTTAATTAATCTTTTTGTCCATGCATGGTGGTAATCATCTATAATATCTGTGACTGTGTTGGTGGGTGAGGGGGATGAGCCTGGAGGGATCACTTACCAAAATTTCTGCCTACCTTTTGCATCAGACCATGTCTGGAGTCTTTTGCATATTTCTAGGCACTGAATTTTAAGGACACTGATGATCAGAAATTTGTCAAGAGAAGGATGACTAGAATGGATAAAGAATTGAATATCACTCTAGGTGAGGATTCACTGAAACAGATTCAATGGTCATTTTAACCTAGAGTATATAAGTCTTATATTTAGCTGTCTTCAAATATTTGAAGGAACGGGATGTAGACAGAGGATCAAACTGATTCTGCTTCTTCCCAGAGGACAGAAGGAAGTGCAAAGAGTGGAATTTACAGAGTTGAATTTCTATCCAATGTAAGAAGAAAGTTCCTAACAATTATTTCTATCTTGAAATGTAAAGAGTTGCCTTGGAAGGTCGTGAGTTTGCCCTGTCAGGAAGTCTTCAAGTAGATGATTATTATCAAGGATGGATGTCATGGAGAAGATATGGAATGGACCAAGTACTCTTCTCGTTCCCTTCTATGTTTTAGACTCTGTGATTTGGAGGTACTTCTCCCCAAACTGGCTTTTTAAGAATGATTTACATAGGCTTAGGATGTATACACATGTGAGATCCAGGATGGCCTTCTCCAAAACACTCTAATCATTTTCCTCTCTAATTTGAATATCTCAGTTTCTTCCCAAGCTCACTCTACAAAGGAGTTTGTTGATTACATCAAGTGAACATGTGCCTATTGGGGCACTTGTAGCTGTCAGGGAAAATTTCCTAACTGCCCAGTTTTTATTCCCAAGGCATTCTCAAAATAAACAGAGATGTTTCTTTCTTCCCTAATCTGAGCTGTGACCTGGATTCCTAAATACTGTTTTAAAAAGTATTCTAATGAATGCTGGCAATCTATGCTACCCTTAACTTTCACAATGTTTGGTGACATAGAGGCCAGGAGAGTTGCTGCGTCTTCCTCCTTTATTATCAGTGGCAAAGTGATCTTGACATTTTAAGCTGTAGGTTTCCAAAAACCGCAGTAATAAGGACAGGATAAAATAAACAATATTCCACTACATTAAGAGTACCACAATATTTCCTGCATGCTTTAGTCTAGGGAGTGAAGGAGTGGACTCAACTTGCTTGAATTGCTATGGATGACAGAACCACATCCTTCTTGCTTTTACAGTCAGATGTAAATCCTGAATTGAGAGACAAATATCTAAGCATTAGAAGTGACTAGGTTTGTGGCCAGATGAAGGACATATATTCCAGAATTACTGGGTTCAAATCCTGACTGATATTTACTCTGTAGCTCCCTGGGTAAATTAGAGCAGTTAGATCCTAAAACAGTTATATTGCTTAGCTTGGAGTCTGGAAGACCTGAGTTAAAATCTGGCCTCAGATTTGTGACTCTGAGTAACTCATTTAACTTCTGTTTGCCTCAGTTTCCTTATCTGTAAAATTGGGTTAACAATAGCACCTACATCAAAGGGTTGTTGTATCAAATGGGAGAAAATTTGTGAAGTTCTTGCACAGTTCTTGGCACACAGTAAACCCTATATGAATGATTGCTATTATTATTATTTCTCTTGGGTTCAGTTTCTTCATATATATAATGGAGACAACTGTACCTATATTACTTACAAATAAGATGTGTCTGTAAAGCACTTTGCATATACTGAATGATTAACTACATAGACAAAGGAAAGAATATAAAATGTGAAGTACTAGAAACAGAAACAGAAAGAGGTAAATTGTTGTTGGTATCAATCATCTTGGACTCTGTTGAGGAGAAATGAACCATAAAAGAAATTTCTCCTTCTGGGCAGATAGAAAGTCTCAGAAGTCCTAAGACTGCAAGGATGGGAGAGCTAGACAAATGCAGGGGTTCTCACATTAAGTCTATAGGTCAGATTATGATTCTGAAATCTAACTCTCAGCTATTTATTAGTGGCAAGCAGTTTCTATGAAGAAAGCCACAAAGACACAGCTATAAAAGAACCCTCTTGACATTGATGCAAAAATTATTTCTCAGATAGAAATTAAAACAAACAAATAAGCTTGCTAGTTATCTGCTTACTAATGACTTGCTATGTAGATACCAGTCCCAGGCCAGAAAAGTTCAAAAGAGTAAGCATTCAAGGTATATCTCTCTTTAGGTTGTTCTAATTATAGAGATAGGTAGCTCTACCTATAGAGAGATAGATCTTGAATCCCTGCTCATGTCATATACACCATATGTATACATACATGTAAAATGTGTGTGTGCATAATCTGACATCACTAATTTTAAAAACTTTCAACTTAAAGAAAAATGCTAAACACTATACTTCTCTCTAGGAATTTCATGTCTTTACAATTTGTTTCAGTTTTGAAAGACTTGATAAAATGACTTATAGCTCACAATTTTCTTTTTTTTATTTTTTAGTTTACATCTTTCATTTCCACAAGATTTTGAGTTCCAAATTTTCTCCCCATTTTTCCCTACCCACCACCCCAAAACAACAATCACACTGAATATCCCCTCCCCCAATCTGATCTCTCCCATATCTTCCCTAATGCCTAATTCCCTAATGACTTTCCAGTAGGGCAAGATGGATCTCTATGCGCCAGTGCCTGTATATCTTATTTCCCAGTTTGTGTAAAATTATATGTATTTAAACATTTGATCTTAAAACTTTGAATTTCAGATTCTTTCCCTTCTTCCCTTGTGTAATAGAAATGCAAATTTGAAGATCTTCCCTGCCCCTAGGCTAAAGTGCACCTGAAGCCTGGGGTGGGAGGCTTGTTTTTCAGTAGATACTTTTTGATTGGCCAGTGGGTCCAGAAGGTTGTTACATTCTCTGAGCCAGGAGAAGGCTATATAAACCCTGATCTGAGGCTTTGTTTTGGAGCTTGCTTTGAGAAGTGTTCTGTGATTTGATCAGATGAAACTCTGGGAAGCCGTTGATGAGAGCCCCCCCCTCAGCTTTGAAAAACTCAGATGTTGATTTGGTATGGATATAATGGTTGGACAGTTTGGAAATCTGTCTACTTGATCTGTTTCCCTGTCTTGATAATTCTGTCTGTATATTCTGAAGTTCGGGGTGCTGACCTTTTTCCCCTGAACTAGGTAAACAATATATATTTGATTGATTAAGGTAAGCTTGTTAACCCATTTTGAGTTGCTTTTCTTTATCAAAGCAGATCTAAGAAACTGTGTTGCCAGCCACCCTGAGGAAGCTTGGGGTGCTTGCTGCTACACCTTGTCACACATCCTCACTGGGAAAACATGCAATTAAATATAGGTTGTACATGTGTAACTATGCAAAACATTTCCATAGTGGATATATTGTGAAAGACAGACTATATTTCCCTCCATCCTATCCCACACCCCACTTGTTCCATTCTCTACTTTGATCTTGTCCCTTTTCAACTTCCCCCCCTCCCGCCCCACCAGGCTGCCCTCCCTTCCATAATCCTCTCATCCCCTTTCCCTCTACTCCCTATAGGATGAGATACCCTATTTAATGAGTATGCCATTCCCTCCCTAAGCCAAATTAAAAGAGAATAAGGATGAGTCATTCCCTTTTGCCTTCCTGTTCTTCCCTTCCATTGTAACAGTTTTCCCTTGCTTCTTCTATATGAGATAATTTACCCCATTCTGTCTCTCCCCATCTCCTCTCATTGTATTCCTCTCTCACCTTTTAATTTCCCCTTTTTTGGTATCATCCATTCCTATTCAATTGGTCCTATATCCTCTGTCTATGTATACTTGTACACATATATACACACACTCATATATGTATTCATATACCCATATACTCTCCTATATAGACATATATATATATATATATACATATGTCTCTGTATATACATCTCTCTCTCTTTCTCTCTCTCTCTCTCTCTCTCTCTCTCTATATATATATATATATATATATATATATATATATATATATATATATACGTTTCTATTCCCTTCAACTATTCTCATACTGAGAAAAGTTTCATAAGTTAAATTATCATTTTTCAGTGTATGAATATAAGCAGTTCAAGTTTGACAAGTTCTTTATGATTTGTTTTCTCTGTTTACCTTCTCATGCTTCTCTTGCTTCTTGTATCTGAATGTTAAATTATCTATTCAACTCTGTTTTTTATTTTTCATCAAGAATGCTTGAAAGTCCTTTATTCCATTGAATGGCTATATTTTCCCCTGAAACATAATACTCAGTTTTGCTGGGTAGGTGATTCTTACTTTTAATTCCAGCTCTTTTGACCTCTGAAACATCATATTCCAAGCCCTTCGATCTCTCAGTGTAGAAGCTACCAGATCCTGTGTTAACCTGATTGTCTTTCCACAATATTCAAATTGTTTCTTCCTGGATGCTTGTCATATTTTCTCCTTGTTCTGGGAACTCTGGAACCTGGGTATAATATTCCTAGGACTTTTCTTTTTGGGATCTTTTTCAAGAGGTGATCCGTGGGTTCTTTCAACCTCTGTTTTGCCCTCAGTTTCTAAAACATCAGGAAAATTTGCTTTGAGAATTTCTTGAAGGATGATTTCTAGGTTCTTTTTTTTTGATCATGGCTTTCAGGTAGTCCAATAATTTTTAAATTATCTCTCCTGGATCTATTTTCCAGGTCAGTGGTTTTTCCCATGAGATATTTCACATTGCCTTCTATTTTTTCATTTGTTCAGATATGTTTGATAGTATTTTGATTTCCCATAAAGTCATTAGATCCCATTTGCTCCAATCTAATTCTGAAGGAAAGATTCTCTTCAGTGACCTTTTGAGATTCTTTTTACCATCTTGCAAATTGTGTTTTTAAGGCATTCTTCTCCTCATTGCCTTTTAGAGCATTTTTTGCCATCTGAATTAGTCTGTTTTTTAAGGTGTTATTTTCTTCAGTCAGGTTATTGACTCTTATTTCATAATTTTCTTGCATCATTCCCATTTATCTTCCCAATTTTTCCTCCACTTCTCTTATTTGGCTTTCAAAATCCTTTTTAAACTCCTCTATGTCCTGTAAGCAGCTCATATTTTTCTTCAAACCTTTTTGTGCAGGAGTTCTGACTTCTTTGTCTTCCTCCTGTTCCATGTTTTGATCCTTTTTTACCCCAAATAGGAGTCTAATATTGGATTGATCTGCTTGCTTTGCTTCCTTTTTTTGCCTATTTTGCCACTTGACTTTTGAGCCTTTTGCCACAGTAGAACTCTGCTACCTGTCTAAAAGGGGAACTTTATCCCAATCACTGGGGTTTTCACAGCTGCTGGAGCAATTAGTTCGGTGCCCTCTCTGAAGCCTCCATGTGCTCTGGCAAACTGTTCACGCACCCCAGGACCTCCATAGTAGACAGCAATCCAGATCCAAGCAGGTTAAAGCAAGAGTTATTACCCCTTAGACTGGTCGCTTGGTCCCCCTATAATCTGCAGACCAGAAGCTCTGAAGCAGCCATGAAGCAGGTTGCTGCAGGTCCATGAAGCCTCAGCTGCTTCTTGCCTGGGGGCAAAGACTGGACTGCACTACCACACTCCCTGCTCCTGCAAAGTCTACACTGACCTCTCATTTTGTCTTTGGCATCTATGGTTTGATGTTAACTACCACAGCTGCTGGTGATCTGAAGTCCCAGTCCGGGGGCTGATCAGGCCACCCTGAGGCTAAAGCCTCTGGCTCTTGCAGGGCTAGGCTCAGCTCCAGAGAACTGAGCTTGCCCCTTCCTGCCAGTCTGCTGGGCTGTCTTCAGCGGGAAGTTAGCTTCTCTCTGTCATTTTTTGGTTCTGTATCTCCAAATTTTGTCTAGAGTCGTGTTTTTACATGAATTGGAGGAGGTGGAAGCTGGAGCCCTGTGAAAATCCTGTATCTACTCCACCATCTTGACTTTTCCCCGCAGTCACATAGTTTTCTAGAGTAGAAAATGGGATTGGTAGAATCATCTCAAAATATCTTGTCAACATGCCTTCCTTCCATGGAGTCAAACTCTCAGTAATAAATTTGTTAATAAGTTAGAAAATAAGGGTAGAAATATTTTGTTGGGGTTCACTGTTAAAATGCATATATTACATATTCCAAATTAGCATAGCATCCCAGAATAGAATATCAGATTACCTAGATGAGACTTAGGAATGTAAAGGAACAAACTATAGAAAATCAAATATCATTGTTGGAAAGAAAGGAAGGGGTATGGGCAAGATTCAGTCCCTCTATTAGCAGTCAGGGAACATGAAAATACCCAGGCAGGAAGAAATGGTCTAGCGTAAAGGGAGGAGGCAAAGAAAACATTCACCTTATTCTTAATTTTGAATGAAGTATGTAGGTTTTTGGTCAAGTGAATGGAATAGGGGCATATAAGTTATAAACCTGAATCAGTGGGATTTATAGAGTACCTATTACTGTGATTCCAACAGTTTATTTCATGAGCAGTTTATAAAGAGGGGACAAAAGCCCTTCTGTGAATAGCTGAAAAGGCATTTAGAAGCTGGCAAAACTAGGGATGGGGGCACTAATGAAACATTTTCTTCCCTTTGTTCTCAGGAAGTTCTGTTGTTAGTGCCCTTCTGTATATAAAGGTATGCAGAGACTACTGAAAGATTGCTATCTACCCATCTGTCTCTTGCTATGAATTCAAATGTGTGATTATGCTTTTATGACTATCACTAAAGATTATAGCTTGGCTAGTCAACAAACAACATGGTGCAAATATTTAATGTTCAGTCACTTGCTGGACAAGATGCAAATTTATGGAAATTACAATGCCTTTACATGAAATCTTACTTCCTAGGCAAACCAACCTCCAAGTGTGGGAGGGGGAGAGAGGGATTCTGAAGGGAAGAGAAAACTCATTTTTAATAAGCCCCAACCTCCAAAAAGAGTGAACTTTCCCAAGTGTAAAGTGGGGATAGGGACTAGATCTATGATTTTATTAGATGAGTAAACTCTATTAATGAAAGTTCACAATAGTCTCTCCTGCTTATAGTCTTGGGGAATTGTCTGAAGAATTGAGAGTTTATGTGACTAGCCCAGTGTTACAGAAGCAGGAACATATCAGAGGCAAAGCTTTCATATCCAAATGTAATGATATAGAAACTATTTTTTCATTTATGGGAACCTGTCATTAGTCATGCAAGCCATTATTGTTGTTAAGAATCCCTAAATCCAAAAGCAATTAGTGCAATATTTTCAATCATTGAGCAGAGGACCATACAATCACTGATTTCAAGTTTGAAAAAACTGTCAATGAGTACTAGTTTCACCCATTCATTTTAATGGTAAAAGGGTGGTGGCAGAGAGAAGTAAAATGAATTTACTAAGGTTACATAAATAGTAAATGGCAAAGCTATGATTTGAACACAAGTCCTGAGTCCAAATCAACCTTTCTTCCTAATGGACTATGATTTTGTTCTAGCATTTGCTTGACTTTTTTTTTAATAAAGAGGATACCATGTTAAAATGAAAAAAAGGCAATGATAATAACAACTAACCAGTTAGCTAGGAGCCAAAGTATTTATGTTAGATTCCCAGATGATCCTTATTTTCTATTTCATTAAAAAAATAGAATTGATTAGAATATCTTTGATCTGCCTTCTAACTTTTAATTATGTATATGACTTTCTTCTTTCCTCTATCCAAGTCATGAAGATATATTAATCATTTACTATGTGCCATCACTATGCTAAACACTAGTGATACCCAGAAAGGCAAACAGAGTTTCTCTTTTCAAGAAGTTCACATAATCATAGTCAGGGAAACACATGAAAAATTGTCACATACGAGTTACAGAATAGAGGGAAAGTAACGTTAAGGAGAAAGGCTCAGTTCCTGGAGGTGAAGGAGGGGGGGTGGTGGTGCTTTTAAGCTGAGTTTGTAAAGATTCCTGGAACGTAAGAGTCTGAGGTAAGAAGAGATAGCATTGCAAACATGGGGCAAAGCCAGTACAATGAATAAATGAGGATGGTGTATCATGGCCCAGGAACAAGTAGTTTGGAGTCATTGAACTATAGTATGTGAGGAGATGGATAAAGTGTGAGAATACTACTAATGTCATAAAGGACCATTTTATGGAGAGATTTAAATGCCCCAAAGTAGACTTTTGTCTTCTATGTTAAGGGCAATAGGGGACTACTGGAGTTATTCAAGCAGAGAGGAAAATGTCAAACTTACATCGTACAGAAAAATTGTGGCAGTTATGTAGAGGATAGACAAGAGTGGGAAGAGATATTAGGTCAGGAGAACATCTAAAAGGTTATTTCAGTAATCTGTGCTAGAATTGATAAGACCTTGAGTTAGGGTAATGGTTGTTGTAAAAACAAACAAGAAACAAACAGTTGCCAAGAAAGCTCCATGGGGCAGTATGTTCTATGGGGTCACAAAGAGTCAGACTGAACCAAAAAACAGTAATTATGAGTAAAGAGAAGATGGTGTACATAAGAGTTGTGATGGGAGAAAAGATAGGATTTGGCTCCTGATATATGATTATATATGGTGAGTGAGAATAAGGAACTAAGGTTGATGCTGATGTTGAGAACCTAGAAGGATGAAAGGCTGATGGTGCCTTAAACAGTAATAAGGATTTTCAGAAAAGAAGAGGCTTTGGGCAAAAGGGAAATAAGTTCTATTTTGTGTTCTGGAAACTTGTCATTAGTCTTCTCCCATGGAGTTTACTCCATGCTGGGCATCTTTGATGGGTATGCTGATCTACTGAATCAGCTGTCTCATGGTGATTGCTGGGCACATAGTTACTAAAGGGCCTTACTAGCTGTACATCCTCAGATTAGTTACTTAAAATCCACAGGCCTCAGTGCCCCTCATAAGTAAAATGACTGGGTTGGACAAATAACTTTGAAGTTATTTCCAGTTTTTAATGTAGTATCACTTGCCTGCAGGTTCAAACCTAGTCCTTTTCCTCCCATGACACTTGCTTCCTTTTTAAAATACATGGCTCAGACCAGATGATTTGGAAGGTCCTCTTCAACTATAAAATTCTAATTTCAAAAGGAATAGCTAGCACACTACCTGACTAAGCAGACACATATCAATCAATTGATATATCTATTGCAAATTGAATATTGTTTACTGTTAATTCTTTGAGTGAAAGGATTTTGCAAGAATCATTAAATTTTATTTTGGAGAAACAAGTTTTAGAGTAATACTGTATAAAATTTTCTATTATTAAAGTTTGTAGTATTATGCTGTTCTTTCCATCTGACTGCTTCTTTTTATGGATCCTGAATTTCCCTTGAATTCTTTGGAAAACAGGATACTTTATAAGCTTTTTCTTTTGGGTCCATAAAGCAAGAGTAGTAGTTTAAAGTAGCCCCAAGGCTCCTTTTAAGTCTGAATAGGGAAAATCAATTAGGTACTCACTACCCTCAGACTTTCCTACCATATTCATTTGGAATTTAATAGTTCAGAGGAATCTTTCTTCCTATGTTCCCCTTTCATAAATCATTATGACATTGCTTATAAAAATCTTTTGAAACTAACATTCTTCCTATGGCATATCTACTCAAATGTCCTTTTAATCTCAATTAAAAATAAATTCCTACCTTTCCAACCTAAAACTGAATAGTTTCTAGGTCTAATTGGAAAGGGATCTCAGCAGATCTCCAATTCAATAACTTCTTAATATGATTTTTGGAAGGAAGGATGAGAAATAATCCTATTGCTGACATATGGTGAGGAAATTTGAGCTTCTCTGAGTCATTTAATATATAGAACTATGAAAAAGAGAAGTAGAAAATCCCCTACGTCGATCAAGTAAACACCCTAATTTTCTCTGTTCTGTGTGTATGCACAGATATTGTGTTTACTGGTCAAATTGTTAAACAAATGACAGTAGTAGCAGTAGCAATAGTACTGGTAGTAGTAGTAGTAGTAGTTTTAGTAGTAGTAACAACATTAATAACATAGAAAGAAAACAGTCAAATTGGCTACCTTAAAACTCTTAACAACTTCATGAGTCTAAACTGTCAAATCAATTTGGAGTATGTATACAGTCTATTTTAGCCAGTTTTTGTTTGTTATTGTTTGTTTTTAACCATGGAGTCAGAATCAATTTCAATACTGAGACCCCTTTGGTCATCTGGTCTCACACCTGAAAAGCAATTCCCTGTAAAACATAGTTTATAAGTGCTCATCTCACCTTTGCTTGAAGACCTCCCATTTAGCTCTAATTGTTAAACATACTTTTTTCTGTCGTCAAGCCGAAATATGTCTCTCTACAGTTTTCACTTTATAACTGTTACATCAGCCTCTCAGGATAAATGCAACAAATCCAATCACTTCCCTATAATTGTCTTTCAAATACATTCTTTTGACCTCTCTACAACTTATGACATTATTGATTATCCTCTCCTCCTCAGAATTATATTCTTTCTAGACAGTCAGGACATCACTTTCCACTAGTTCTCTTCATATCTGATCAATTGTCAGGTTTTCTTTTGTTTTGTTTTGTTTTTTGCTGGTTCCTCATCCAGGTGACTTCCACTAAACATGGGTGTCCCCTAGAGTACTGTGCTGATCTCACTTCTCTTCTTCCTCTCTAATATTTCCCTAATACACTGATTTCATCAGCACCCATTAATTTAATATCATTTCTATTCTGATGATAGTCAAACCTACTTATCCAGAACTAGGCTTTCTGTTGACCTCTAGTCTCACACTATCTTTCATATATCTCAAACTGTATGTCCATATATCTTAAACTCATTAATACAAAACTGAACCAATTTTCTTTCCCTCAAACCATCCTCTCTTCCAAACTTCCCTTTTTCTGTAAAGGATTCCACCATTCTTCCAGTACTCCAGGATCATAACCTAGGTGCTATCCATCACTCTTCACTATCTTTCAACATCCATATCCAATCTGTTGTCAAGGCTTGTTGATTTTACCTTTGCAAAAGCTCTTGGATATATGATATATTCTCTTCTGTCCTCTGATACTGCCACTACTCTTGTTCAGGTATTCATCACCTCATGCCCAAAACATTGCAATACCTTGCTGGTGGGTATTTCTACCCCAAGTTTCTCCCCCCCCATTCATCCACCAAAGTGGCTTTCCTAAAGTGTAGTATGCCCAACCATATACCACCCCAACCCCACCCCACACACACCCCCACTCAGTAAAATCCTGTAGTACCTTATCACTTTGAGGAACAAATAAAATTTTTTTTACTGTCATTCAAAGCCCTTTGTAAGCAAGCACCTCTTCTCTTTACAGTATTTTTATTCTTTACACCCTACCCCCCCATTCATCACATACATTTGAATCCAATGATATTGGCCCCTTTGCTGTTCCACAAATAAGACACTCCATCTCTCAGCTTTGAGCATTTTCTTTTGCTGACCTCCATGCATAAAATGTTGCTCCCTCCTCATTTCAACCACTTAATGTCCCTAGCTTCCTTGAAATTCCATCTAAAATTTTACTTTCTACAGTAACTTTTTCTTAATATATCTTAAATATCTTTTCCCCCTAAGTTAGTTATTTCTTTTTTATCCTATATGTAATTTGTTTATACCTATGTTTTTGCTTGCTGTCTCTCCTCTGTTGTTGGACTGTAAGCTCCTTGAGGATAGAGACTTGGGTTTTTCCCTTCTTTGTATTACCAGCGTTTAATACAGTGCCTGGGACATAGTAACCACTTAATAAATGCTTACTGACTGAATAGAATATTGAAAAAAATCAGCTGGTAACATCTCTAGATCCTTTAAACCATCTTCACATGGTAAAAACTTGTGACCTTTCACCATCTTGGTCACATTATTCCATCTTGCCAATGACTCCTCAAATTTAATTCAGAGGAAAACATAATATTGTGGTTTTATCAGAATGAGACATTTTACTTGTTTCTAGAAGCTAAGCTTCTCTTATTGAAGATTAACATGGCAGCAGTTACAGACTAATATAGAAGACTTATATGACTCTCTTGGCTGCCATATTACACAATTGATTGATTGGAATCCAATAACAGAGGTTCTCCTGTATAACTGCTATCTAGACATAACTTCTCATCTTTTACTTGTGATTTGTTTTTCCCTAATGTCAATCTCCACTAAAGGATTAAAAAAAACTTTAGGAGACAATAACATTTTAATACATTCGATAGATAATAAAGTTATTTTAAAATATTATTTGACTTTTAAATGTTCCTTCTTTGCATGTATTAGAGGGATGGACAAAGAAGAAAAATGTCTTGTTGTTTGGTTTGTGTAGTGTAGTATAGTGAAATAAATTATATTTCTAACTGTATTGGCTTAGTTTTTATTCAATTTTAAATCATAAATAATAAATCATCTGTCTCAGAAAAATGTATCTTCAATCCATGCAAATAGGTTTTCCCCATTTGGCAGAATGAATCATAACTTGATGCCAAGTGAGTCATTCAAAATGCTTTAATTGATTTTACCACCTGAGTATTAGAAGATGGAATAGTAAAAATCATTGTAGCCTAGTAAATGTTTGATGCTCATTGGCAAGGCTACTTTAATGCAAGTTTAACATCTTTCCTTTGGTGGTAAGGTCCTGGCTCTGTTTCTTTAGAACTATTTACTGAACAGCATTGTCAATTATGAATTCCCTGCATTATAACCCAACTGAGGATTAGTACAGCAGATGAAAATTAATAGAAACAACACCAGCACCTCTGTATGATTTTCATCAATCTGAACTCTTAAGACCTAATAGATGAAATAAGCTGAAGATCCTTAAAGATAACAAAATTCAGATTGTTATGACCATTTGTCTTAGAGCTGGTAGTATCATACTGGAAGTACTTATGATTATCAGTAGGTTGACACTGGAATGAATCATAAGATCAAAGTGATTTAGTTCATTTTTATGCCACCATACTTCAGATAAAAAATCATATATAGTTTATAGATTATATATGTAATTCCCTATCAATATATTCCAAAGCACATGGGAGTGACATATAAATTCTGGCCTGAGACTATGAATTATTTTAAAAACCCATGGAGATCCAAGGTTAGATTTAATTTTTACTCAAAGTTGAAAGAAAATCCACTAGATTCAATAGTTATATACATATGTAAGTATACAACTACTATCATTAAATTTTTCCTTGGATATAGATACACAATTTTCCTATCCACTTTTAAAACTTCAAATTCACAAACTGTTTTAACCATGTTTTCAAAATCTCACCCATATTATTTACCCAATTCTATCATCATTTATGTTTTTAGTTTAGATGAAGCCTAAAGGGAATGAAGGGAAACATCATGTAATCATCCTGGGCAAATAAACTGGTATAGATTTTAAAGGTCTTTAAATGACAAGCATAAGAACATATACTTTATCCTAAACAAAATAGAGAGCCACTAAAGCTTCTTTAATAGTGAAGTTACATAGTCCGGTCTGTACTTTTAGACATGTCACTTGGTAACTGAATAGAGAACGACTTGGAAAGAAGAGAGGATGAATGCAAGGAGACTACTATATTAGATTGAGCAAGAGGTGATGAGAAGCTAAAATGGGGGCAGTTATCTTGTATATAGAGATTTGGGAAATGAGAGGGGGGTGGAATAACTAAGACTTGACCTCTGAATGGTTAGGGATGGGATGAGCTAGACTGAATATTCCAGGATTGACTCTAAATTGATCTCTTTCCTATTTCTCCTACATGAGTTATTATCTTCTAGCTCTGTGTCACTGAACAGAAATTTGCCTTGCTTGGGGTGTTCTCCTTTTTCACCTTGTGGAATCATTAAATCCCTTTCAGACTCATTTTACCTGCCACTTCCTTCACAGTGTCTTAGTTTCCCCAGTTGTTAGCCTAATGCCCACTAGTATGTATTTATTTCATGTATATATTGCTTTTATTTATCTCTGAACATGTTATATCCTTTATAGCAGATGTTGCTTAAGGACTACCCAGATTTATTGTTTTGTTTTTGTATTTGTATTCCCAACACATAGCTTTTTTATAATAGGCACTTATATAGTCAGAGCTGGGGGGAGGAGGGAGGGGGAAGGGATATAGAGATGATTAAGTACAATCTATTTATTTTTTACTTGAGAAAATGGAGGCCCAAAGTGGTTAAAGGAACCGTTCAGGGTCACAAGGCTAAGTGAGATTCAAACCTAGGTCTGATATATTCCTAATCTGCCCTATACCCACCCTCAATCTAACCATCTGTCAACTGATTGAATAGTGCAGCTTGTTTTTTTTAATTGTTGTTGAGCCATTTTATTCATGTCCTAATATTGTGACTCCATTTTGGGGTTTCTTGACAAAGATATTGGAGTGGTTCACCATTTGCTTCTGTAGCTCATTGTACAGATGAGAAACTGAGGCAAGCAGGGTGAAGTGACTTAACCAGGGTCACAAAGCTAGTGTCTGAAGCTAGATTTGAACTCAAGCCTTCCTGACTCCAGGGCTGACTTTCTATCCATTGTGTCACCTGGCTGCTCTTGGGGCAGTATAATTCCATACAACTGCTCCAGAGAAATTCTTTGGGACTTAGGAGAGTTATTCAACAATAAGCAGAGTGAGGAGAAGGGGATCGTTCATGAGTGTCTGAGAGAATAGAAAAGAAAATCATGTCTTTAATCAAGTAGATAGTGTTGAATCTGGAGTCAGAAAGACCTGAGATCAAAACCCATCTCAGATACTTGCTATCTATGTGACACTGGGCAAATAATTAAGTCTATATGGGTAAACCTCAGTTTCCTCATCTATGAAATGGGGGAAATGGTCTCACCTACCTCCCAGTGTTGTTGTGAAGAAACAGTGAGTTAATATTTGTAATGCAATTTACCAACATTGTGGAACTAAATATATTATAGCTCTTATTATAAATTTTTCATGTGTTAGTACTTGTAATTTTCTGTGAGACATAGGGTGCTAGATTCTAGCTCAAATATATGAGTAAGCAGTTAAAACAAAGAGAACTATCCCTAGGGAGCAGATGTACCTTAACTAGGCTGGTGTTTCATGATAAGAATTGGGATGCAGGAATAAGTGTGCCTCCTTCTAGTCCAGGAACACACCAGAGACACTAGGATATTAAAAAAAAAACAATCCTCAGGATCAGACTGGGTGCTGGGTATTCATGTTGAGTGTGATTCCTAACATTTCCTGTTGAGATCTGTATAGCATTATAAGAAGAGATCCTTCTAAGTTGTGCTTAACTGTTTGAAATACTACTTAGGGATTTGGTATACTGCTATTCAGTAGAGGACATCTTTAACTTCCAAGAGCTATGTTGTCAAATCTATTTCATCTTTTTTCATCTTCCACTAAAACATTGTTACAATTACATGTGCTGCATACTCACAATAGGAGTTAAAAAACAACAACATCTCAGGTTGTATTAGGTATTGATTTGATCATTTTTCCCCCTTTTGATTTAAACTATGTGTCAGAGAGGGAAATGAATCCTAAAATAAATACTTACCAATTAAATTATGGAAATGTCTGATGCAAAGATTATATTTATATATATATATATACATATATATATTAAAACATGATAGGAATTTCTACAGCAGAATTTTGTTTTTGCCCAGGGAGTCTCTAAAATCTCCAGAATAATTTGAAAATTGTAATGAGCTATTATTAGATCTAGGGAGAAGATAGGTAATACACAGATCCTTTCAATTTTCCCAACCAGAGTGTGTAGCAACCTAATATAGGGCACAATGTTTAAATTTAAAATTGGAAATTAAGAAGCCATTCTGTAGCAGACAGCAAAGGCAATAGTGGCAAGCTATCCTACAAACCTAAAAAATATACTAAGAAACCACAGAGTCACTAGGCAACCTTGGGCAAAGACCCAAACTTTCCTCCATATCCAAGTTCATTAAGCATAGATCAATTTGGAACAAAAATAAACAAAACCTTGATCTTCAGGGACACTTTAGAAACTCATTCAACATATAGAATATTTAAGATAATTCATCTTCTACTCAGACAGCAAAAAACTCTGTTAATGTCCAGTGGATGGCAAGGTCTCCAGATGTCAGATACATCTTTCCTTGAGAAGACAAAAAAGCCTCTCCATGTACTATAAAATGGCATGTTTCAGCATGGTCACACTTGATCACACTAATTTTTCTACACCAAAAAACTATATAATTAAGCCCACTGAACCTATTCTTCATCTCTAGAATTTCACTCAAATTCAAATTACCAGAGCTATAGTTAAGGTAGAGCCCAAAAAGCTTTGCTCAAAGTTAGATGACAATTTTTTCATCTTTAGCAATCTGCAAAACTCACAGGGGGGGGAGTAGTCAAGATGGCAGAGTAGAAACAAGTCTTCCACAGTGCTCTTGCTTCCACCTCTTCAGATTCATGTAAAATGTGACTCTGAACAAACTTTGGAGCTGCAGAACCCACAAAATTACAGAGAGAAGCTAACCTCCCACTGAGGACAGCCTGGCAGGCCGGCAGGAAATGGCCAATGCAATGCTCTGGGAGCTGAGCCCAGGCCCAAGTAAGCCTGAGGTTATAGCCTCAGAGCAGCAACAACCAGGCACAGTCTGGAGGCACTTCAAATCACCAGCAGCTGTGGAGTTTCCAGAATTATTAACCCATAGATGCTAGGGACAAAGTGAGAGGTCAGTGCGGTGTGGACTTTGTGAACCAGGACTTCAGGAGTACGGTCAGGCCTTTACTCCCTGGAGGGAGAAGTGGTTGAAGTGCTACTGATGTGCAGCTACTGCCACATGGCTGCTTCAGAGCTCCTGGCCTGCAGAATGTAGGGGGACCAAGAGATAAGTCTTAGGGGTAATAACTCTTGCTTTAATCTGCTTGGATCTGGATTGCGGTCTAGGGTGGAGATCCTGGGCTGTGTGACCAGTTTGCCAGAGCCTGTGGAGGCTTCAGAGAAGGCAAACAACTTGTAGCTCCAGCAGCTGTGAAAACCCCAGTGATTTGGGACAAAGCTACCCACTCTGGTAGCAGAGTTCTACTGAGGGAAAAAACTCAAAAATCAAGTAATGGAGTGGCAACATGAGCAAATGAGTGAAGCAAGGCAAGCACAGTGGTATGACTCTGGATTCCTTTTATTGGTACAAAATAATTCAAAACATGGAAGAGGAGGAAAACAATTAAGTTAGAACTCCTCCACCAGTAGCTTCCAAGAAAAGAATAAGCTGCTTACATTCCATAGAGGAACTTAAGAAGAATTTTGAAAACCATGTAAGAGACATGGAGGAAAAATTGGGAAGAGAAATGAGAATGATGCAAGAAAGTTATAAAATGAGATTCAACAAACTGATTGAAGAAAATAACACCTTAAAAATAGACTTAACTCAAATGGCAAAAGAGGCTCAAAAAGGCAATGAGGAGAAGAATGCCTTAAAAAAGCCAAATTTTCAAGATGGAAAAAAAAATCTCAAAAGCTCACTGAAGAGAATCATTTCTTCAGAACTAGATTGGAGCAAATGGAAGCTAGTGACTTCATGAGAAATCAAGATACTATTAAACAGATCCAAACAAATGGAAAAAATAGAAGGACATGTAAAATATCTCATTGGGAAAGCCACTGACCTGGAAAATAGATCCAGGAGAGATAATTTAAAAATTATTGGACTACCTGAAAGCCATGATCAAAAAAAGAACCTAGAATCATCCTTCAAGAATTCTGAAGGAAATTTTTCCTGATGTTTTAGAACTAGAGGGCAAAATAGAGGTTGAAAGAATCCACTGATCACCTCCTGAAAAAGATTATAAAAAGAAAACTCCTAGGAATATTATAGCCAGGTTCCAGAGTTCCCCAGATCAAGGAGAACATATTACCAGCAGTCAGGAAGAAAAAAATTTGAATCCTGTAGAAAGACAATCAGGATAACACAGGATCTGGCAGCTTCTACACTGAGCAATCAAAGGACTTGGAATATGATATTCCAGAGGTCAAAGGAGCTGGGATTAAAACCAAGAATCACCCACCTAGCAAAGCTGAGTATAACCTTTCAGGGGAATATATCATCATTCAATTGAATAAAGGACTTTCAAGAGTTCTTGATGAAAAAAAAAACAGAGTTGAATAGAAAATTTGACATTCAGATACAAGAAGCAAGTAGAGCATGAGAAGGTAAACAGAGAAAAGAAATTATAAGGAATTTATGGACATTTAACTACCTACATTTCCTACATGGAAAAAATGATAATTGTAAATTATGTAACTTTTCTCAGGATGAGAATAGTTAAAGGGAATAGAAATGTGTGTGTAGATAGATAGATAGATAGATAGATAGATAGATAGATAGATAGATAGATATATAGATAGGTAGATATAGATATAGATATATACATTTATGTATATGTATACATACATATATATATGAGGGTATATGGGCATGTGAATATATATGTGAATATGTCTATATATGTGTGCAGGTATACATAGACAGAGGGTACAGGAGTGGTTGAATAGGAAGGGATCATACTTAAAAGGTAAAATTAAGAGGTGAGAGAGAAATATAATGAGAGGAAATGGGGAGAGATAGAAGGGTGACAACTGTTACAATGGAGGGGAAGAACAGGAAGGCAAAAGGGAATGAGTTAACCTTATTCTCAATTATTTTGGCTTAGGGAGTTAATGACATGCATGCTAAATAGGATATCTCACCCTACAGGAGAGGAGGGGAAGGGGATGAGATGGGGGATGAAGAAAAGGAGGGCAGGCTGGGGGGAGGGAAGTTGGAAGCACCTACTTTTGAAAAGGGACAGGATCAAAGTAGAGAAGTGGTGGGGCATGATTGGATGGAAGGAAATAAAGTCAGTCTTTCACAATATATGCACTATGGAGTTTGCATAGCTACACATGTACAACCTATATTGAATAGCTTATCTTCTTAGTGAGGGTACATGACAAGGGAGGAAGGGGAAGAATCTGGAATTCAAAGGTTTAAAATCAAATGTTTAAAAAAATATATTATAGGGGTGGCTAGGTGGTGCAGTGAGTAAAGCACCGGACTTGGAGTCAGGAGGACCTGAGTTCAGTTCTGTCCTCAGACACTTAACACCCACACAAAAAAAACTAGCCGTGTTACCTTGGGCAACTTACTTAACCTGATTGACCTCCAAAAGGCAAATATATATATATGTGTGTGTATATATATATATACATATATGTATATATATATATTATTTTTATTATTATTGTTTTACATGTAACTGGGCAAGAAGATACACAGGCACTGGGGCATAGAGATCCATCTTGCCCTACTGGAAAGTCAGAGGGGATATGGGTGAAGATGTAGGAGAGAGCAGATTTGGGGAGGGGATATTCGGTGGGATTTCTGTTTTGGGGTGTGGTTAGGGGAAAATGGGGAGAAAATTTTAACTTAAAATCTTGTGAAAATGAATTATGAAAATTAAAAAATAAATAAACTGAAACACACAGCTTCCTGATGCATGCTTTCTTTCTTTGCCACTGTCCACACAAACAACCTCAAGTAATAGGCAGAAATTTATTGTTTATTTTCTTGGTGTGGCTTCCCTTCCTTGGCCACAAGATTAAGTGAGCTTTTCTCTACTATTAGTCACAGGCTCAAGAGTTGTTAGCTTAAGCTTTGTTGTGACACACAATTCTGGATTGAGGAGCAGCTTAGTCACCAGGGATGATACAGAGTACCATAACCCTTTGAGGCCACAATTTCCCATTGGAAACCTCCTTTTTATGCTTGCCTGACTTAAGCTCATTGCCTGATGGTAGGTATTCCCTAACCACAAAGAAAAGGTAAAAAAAAGGAAAGAAAAAGAAAGTAAGGAAGGAAGAGAAGAAGGAAGGGAGGAAGGAAGGAAGGAAGGAAAAAAGAAAGAAAAAGAAAGGAAGAACTGCAGGAGAGGAAGTTCCCTCTAGAGCAGATTTATTACAGAGAGAGTTCTTGGAGACCACGGCTCCCTTGAAAGACTTTAAACTCCTCCAACTGACAAACTCATATGTAATCATTTTAGCCCTCCAGAAGCAGCAAAATAACCTGTGGCTGACCTTTCAATAAGTCATATTTTGGGTCTAAGTTATCCCACAGAAGTCCCTATTGCCTCGGAGGGAAAGATGCATCTGACTAAGCCCTAGTATCTCTTCTATACCTAGCCCAAATTTCCTTGTAGAAGAGAGTTGTGATTACCATATTTTCAGTCTAAATGAAAGAAGGGCACTCATCTAGCCTAAGTTGCAGAGAAGGAAACCCAATCCTAGGACCACAGCTGCTGAGTGACTGGAGAATACTGACAGGTATAAGAAAATGTGAGACTGAGCACGGATAAGAAAATCATTGAATTTTAAATGTCTCCAAAGGGACAGAAAGTATGCTGTCAGTAAACTCTAAAAGTCATTTCAACAAACAATGAGCACCTTTTTTGTAAAATATCATTTCATAATGGTCTGTATGACATTTTTAGTTATCTAAATGAAAACAAAGAAATTCTAGGTCCAGAAACAGACTCTGAATATGGTGAAAGTATGGTACAAAAATTTTTTTTACAAAAAGAAACAAGGACTTTTTTCCTACTAACTTTAATTCAATATTAAGTATACTACAAACTAAACAATATGTTTCAGATATATTCCTTTCTAAATTGCATTATTAAAATATTCTTAACATCCAAAGCATAAATTCCCAAGGAAAATATAAAAATAGTTAATTAGCAGAATATATCTGTTTTGTTTAATTTACCTGACACTTCTGCATTTCACTTATTCCCTGTGCACTAGACAAATGCAAATTTCCATGCCTGGTTTACCTTGCATTTTTAAATAAGAACCATGAAAAAAAGCTATCAAGTTCATTACATGTTGTAGATTCTATTCATCTTCGAGCCTGGCATAATTCCCACATTTCTGTGAATAGAAAAAGATTGTGGAAATTTCATTCTTTGTATTTTACTATGGTAAATTTCATTCAACCTTTACATGCTGCTACTAAAGTTGTTAGTATGCAGTGGAAATAGAGTATAAGAAAAAACCCTTATTTTCCCAGGCTACAATATAAACTGTACAGAATACTACATCTTTGCAAATTTGCCAAGTATGTGTTGGATGAATTTCCCTTGACTTAAGTATATGTGATAAAATAATAATAGAAAAACCCTCAGGAATCAACTGAATGGACTACAAATCTCTTAATGTTTTTATCTCTGTGTATTTGTTATTTTATACTTTTATACATCTTTTAAAAGTTGAAACAAATGGAGTTGAAAAATTCAATATACACAATTCTCTTTTGTTCCACTTCAGGGTTGGAAACAATTTGTAGGGACTGCTCCATTTTCTATAAGCCATTCAATACTTGGCCACTATGAAAAATTAATGTTGATGGAATGATAAGAAGCTAAGTGGACCCTGCTTCTTGGCATAATTCTTTTAAGACTATTGGGAGAGATGAAATCTCTTAGACATTCATTGATAGAAGCTGTTTTTGCCCACCCCAAGGCTGTGATATCAATTATTCACAACCTTTGTTCATAACTTCCACCTGGACTTTGCAGGTTCAGAAGTTGGTGCAGATTATTTAATATAATCGAGCTTAAAGTAAAAAATAAACACTTTTTCTTTTTAAAAAAGTTCTTATGTAATTCCAAATTTCTACACTGACAGTTTCATAATTCCATGTCTACATTGCATATGAATACAAATTTTATAGTTAGGTCCTCAGAAGTTATCTTTTCCAACATATATCTAAGCACAAATCACTTTATCCCATCCTGAGAAGTGGTCATTGGATCTTTGCACGATTATCTCCAGTAATGGTAAACTTTTTACCTCCTAAAGATACCCACTTGGGATAGTTCTAATCTATTTTTTCTTCATATTTCATAGAAATTTCCTTTTATACAATTTCAATACCTTCTACTTATTTCCAGTTCTGCCATCTAACACAGCAGAACAAATCTAAGCTAAACCTTCTTCTGCTTATGAAACTCCTATGAATACATGATGGAATCTGTAATAATCCTACATCTTTTTTTAATGCTTTATTAACTTCTGATTTACATCATTTGTTTAAACCAGTTTCTGAGTTACAAATTTTCTCCCCGTTTTTCCCCTACGCACCTCCCCAAAATAGCATTCCCACAGGATATCCCCTCCTCTAATCTGCTCTCTCCCATATTTTCTCCAATACCCCTTTTGACATTTCCAGTGGGTCTCTATGGCTCAATGCCTGTATATCTTATTTCCCAATTACATGTAATATGGTATTAATAATAGTGTGTATATGTATTTACACACACACTCATTATATATATGTATATATATATATTTGAATATTTGATTTTAAAACTTTCAATTCCATATTCATTCCCTTCCTTCCTTGTCACCCACCCTTACTGGGAAGATAAGCAGTTCACTATAGGTTGTACATGTGTGGCTAATGCAAAACAATAACATAGTAGATATATTGTAAGAGACTGACTATATTTCCCTCCCTCCTATCCCACCTCCCACTTGTTCTATTCTCTACTTTGATCCCATCCCCTTTCAAAAGTGTGTGCTTCCAACTACCCTCCCCCCAGCCTGCCCTCCCTTCCATCATACTCCCTCTCATCCCCTTCACCCCCTACTCTCCTGGAGGGTGAGATACCCTATTTAGTGTGTATTTCACTCCCTCCTCAAGCCAAATTCAATAGGAATAAAGTTGACCCATTCCCTTTTGCCTTCCTCTTCTTCCCCTCCATTGTAACCATTTTCCCTTGCTTCTTCTATATGAGATTGTTTACCCCAATCTGTCTTTCCCCACCTCCTCTCATTATATTCCTCTCACCTCTTAATTTCACCTTTTAAGTATCATCTCTTCCTGTTAAATTGGTCCTGTCCCCTCTCTCTATGTATACCTGTAAACATATATTCACACATTAACATATGTATTCATATGCCCATATACATATATATATATATTTCTAATCCCTTTAACTAATGAGAAAAGTTTCATAAGTAACAATTATTGTTTTTTTCCATGTAGGAATGTTAATAGTTCAACTTTTATAAATTCCTTATGATTTCTTTTCCCTGTTTACCTTCTCATACTTCTCTTGATTCTTGTATCTGAATGTCAAATTTTCTATTCAACTCTGATTTTTTCATCAAGAATGCTTGAAAGTCCTCTATTCCACTAAATGACCAAATTTTCCCCTGAAACATGATACTCCATTTTGCTGGGTTGGTGACTCTTGGTTTTAATCCCAGCTCCTTTGACCTTGGGAATATCATATTAGAAGCCCTTAGATCCCTCAGTGTAGAAGTTGCCAGATCCTGGGTTATCCTGATTGTGTTTCCACAATATTCAAATGGTTTCTTCCTAGGTGCTTATAATATTCTCTCCTTAATCTGGGAATTCTGGAAACTGGCTATAATATTCCTAGGAGTTTTCTTTTGGTATCTTTTTCAGGAGGTGATTGGTGGATCCTTTCAAACTCTATTTTGCCCTCTGGTTATAAAACATCAGGGCAGTTTTCTTTGAGAACTTCCTGGAGCATGATTTCTAGGTTCTTACTTTGGTCATGGCTTTAGGTAGTCCAATAATTTTAAATTATCTCTCCTGAATCTATTTTCCAGGTCAGTGGTTTTTCCCATGAGACATTTCACATTGCCTTCTATTCTTTCATTTGTTTGGATCTCTTTAACAGCATCTTGATTTCTCATAAAGTCATTAGATTCCATTTCCTCCAATCTACTTCTGAAGCAATGATTCTCCTCATTGAGCTTTTGAGATTCTTTTCCATCTGGCCAATTTGTCTTTTTAAGGCATTCTTCTCCTCGTTGCCTTTTTCAGCCTCCTTTGCCATTTGAGTCAGTCTGTTTTTAAGGTATTATTTTCCTCAGTCAGGCTGTTGACTCTCATTTCATAATTTTCTTGCATTGTTTTTCCTCCACTTCTCTTATCTGCTTCTTAAGGTCCTCTATGGCCTGTAACCAGCTTGTATTTTCCTTTGAAGATTTTGGTGCAGGAATTCTGACTTCACTGTTTTCCTCCTGTTCCATGCTTTGCTCCTTTTTGTCTCCAAAATAGGAGTCTAATGTTGGAATCTTATGTCTGCTTTGTTTTCTTTGCCTGCTTATTTTGCCACTCAATTACTTGACTTTTGGGGTTTTTGCCACAGTAGGACTCTTCTACCAGACAGAGGAACTTTTTTCCCAAATGTTGGGGTGTTCTCAGCTGCTGGAGTTATTATATGGGTGCCTCTTTGAGGTCTCCACACACTCTGGCAAGCTGGACATACACCCCAGGACCTCTACCCTAGACTGCAATCCATATCTAAGCAGGTTAAAGCAAGAGCGATTATGCCTCAGACTGGTGCTTGGTCCCCCTACACTCTGCAGGCCAGGAGCTGAATCCACCACATGGCACTGGCTGCCTGTGCCGGGAGCCTCAGAGGCTTCTCACCCTAGGGGCAAAAGCCACACACTCCCACTTACTGGGTCCCAAAATCCAGACTGCACGGACCTCTCACTTTGTCTTTCACATCTATGTGTTGATAAATCTGGAAACAGCCACAGCTGCTGCTGATTTGGAGTCCTTCTTCAGGCAGCTGGTCTGGCCCATGCTGGAGCTAAAGCCTTGGTGTGGGGCTGGACTCAGCTCCCAGAGCACTGCGCTGGATTCCTGCCTACCTACTGGGCTGTCCTCAGCAGCAGGTTAGCTTCTCTGTGTCATTTTATGGGTTCTGCAGCTCCAAAGTTTGTTTAGAGTCCCCTTTTTACATGGATTGGGGAAGGTGAAAGCCAGAGCCACAGGAAGGTTGTGTTTCTACTCCGCCATCTTGGCTCCACCCCAATAATCCTACATCTTCTATTCATTTTGCTAAGAACTCACAATTTCAATAGATTTTCATATATTATGATGCCTATTCTTTCCAAGATAATATTTTCCCCAATTATTTAACATAACTCAAATAGAAGTGTTCTAAACTCTTTTGAGATATTTATATGAAATTGATAGACTCATCTGAAATATATGAGAAATTAAATACCAATTTTCAAGGCAATATTAAATTAGAAAAATTTTTTGGGAGACAAAAAATTACCATCATCTTGATTTATAGATCTCTGTGGTTAATTTATAAGAATATAGCAATAACAATAATGATCATACACATAGTATTTCAAGACTTGAAGAGTGATTTATAAAAATTATTCATTTTCAACTTATTTTTTAATTATTTTTTTTCTTATTGCTTTTTTTTTGGATGGGGGAAGGGTGAGCAATTGGATTAAGTGACTTACCCAGGGTTATATGACCAAGCACAAACAGCTTTCCAGAGGACTACTGCTGTGAACATGTTCAAGCTTCTTATTGCATAGTATAGTGAACTCTCTTTTTATTCAGCAGTAAATTTAAGCAAAACATTCACAGAAATCAAAGTAAAGCTTTTACAATATTATGACATAACAATTTATCATCAAATGGCCACATAGTTTCCACCAAAGTGGCCATGTAGTTTTAAGCTAAATATATCATTCTGTAAGTCCTTAACTCAGTCATCCTTAAGGAGCAGGCCTCCTTAAGGGACACAAAGTGTAATCATTCAGTAAGTCTTTAACTGAATCATCCTTAAGGAACCGATCTCCTTAATGGACAAAAAGTAAAAAGGTCAAAGTTCTCCATCCATAGGTCATAGTAAATCTTCTCTGTCAGCATTAGGTACCCAAGAAGAAGTCTTTTCATCTTGACTCAAGGTTGGCTCCCAAATTCCATGGATCCTTTTTCATGGCCCTAGCTCCTGCCCGAATCTACCCAACTGTCACCTGGATTCAAAGGCAGGCCTCTTTCAGCTCCTTGTCCAGTTCCCATTCCATATTGAAGCTCACAGTGTCCAATTCACCTCAGTCCTTCACAGATCCTGTTTTTGAGAAGACAAAGCTCAACAGAGTCAAAACAACATTCATTCACATTGCTGCCACCGCCATTGCTTCACTATTTGCCTATGAATCAACACAGAACAACAAACAAGGTCCAAGACATCAACACAAATCATCCACATAGAAATCTATACCGACCCACAAACAAGGTCCAAGAGGTCAGCATAAATCATCAGTAAAGTTCTAGGACTTCCAAACTGCCCCCCCCAGGACTTTTGTGAACAAACAACCAGAAAATTCTCTTTCAGGGCATCCAGTAAGGTACCATGCCTTCTGTACAAATATCACAAACAAAAACCAACACAGAGAGAACAGACAAACATAGAGTGCTGTGGTACCACAAGTTTTCTCCTCATCTGTCACCACAAGAGTTCTCTTCTGAGTTCTTCTTAGTTCTCCTCTTTCCTAGCTTGGGATTCTCCTTATATATGGTTACAAGCTCCTCCCTTTCCTGTTGCATCAGTAGCAGGGATTCACAAGTTTTGTGGATCACAAGTTGTGGGGTTCACAAGTTCTGTTTCTTGTCAAAGACTTGATATAATCATAGGCAAGACTTAAAAGAAACTTGAACTGAAGAAAGGTGCTAAATAATTAAATAGCTGAAACAAAGTGTTAAGTACTTCTTTGCTTGCCATTACAAACACCTAGCCAACCCCATTTTCAACTTCCTAATAAATCTGAGACTAGATGTCAAGGTATAATATTCCCTTTTACAGATGAGTAAATAAAGGCTCATTAAAAAAATTTAGAATAACTTATCCGTGGCCACATGGATCTCAAGCACAATAGATGGGATCTGGATCCAGGTCTTACTGACACTGTGCTCAACATTTTATCCAATGTACTATTACTACCTCCCATAGAGTCAGTGTATTACCAGAATTTTTTTTATTCTTACCGTATCTCACACATACACAACTCCCATCTGTGAATCAATCCTGCAAATAACTTAAATCTTAGATGTTAATTTTCTTTCCAAACAGATTTACAGGGAACCCTGTCCCAAGACAAATGGGCATGCAGGTGCTAACTGGAAGTTAGACACAGGGATTAGTTTAGGGCAACAGAAAAACCGTATATAAAATCGGTTGTTAATGTTTATAATTTCATTCCAGGATGAGATTAGGAATTGATCTCCAGTGGTAAACATAGCAAATCCATCTCACTATTACTTCAATCACAGAATTTAAGAATCTAGTCCTATCAAGGATACTGGAGCCCTCCCATTCTCCTGTCCACTTCATTTTGTTTCTTCTCTCATTCATTCTCTTGTCTTCTTTTCCTCTTTCTTTCTTCATTTCTATCTTTTTCTCTTTTTTTCTTTTTTCCTCTCTTCATTTCTACCCTCATCTCTTTTTTTTCAAGAAAAAGAAAAAAGGCCTTCACCTTATAAATGAAAGAACTGGGGGTTAAATTATAGGCCCATGTTCATATAGGCAGTAAACAGTGAAGCTTAGATTTGAACTCTAGGTCTCTGACTCTGCATCCAATATTTTTTCTCTTAAAGTGAATTATTTTATAGAAGGACAGACAATAAAAAGAGAGTAGAGGTGCAAAATTACTAAAATAATACAAGTCTTAAAGAGTACATTAAAAGTAAGTGTGAAGAAGACAAGGCAAAAGATCCATGTAAGAACAAACCTAATAGTACCAAAGCCATATAGGGATTGTCTTCAAATTTCTGAGGTTCTATCTGGACTTTACTGTTCTATACTATAAGGAGCTTTTTGCATTAGAGACATAATAACTAATCAATGATAATGTTTGGAAATATATTAAGCATTTCTACCTTTTCTACTAGGTCACCAAATTTTGGATCAAATCTTATTTGTCCCCTCCTTGTACCATTTCAGGCTATTTGAAGAGAAACACACAATAATTCACACAAAATAAAACATATTCACTGGAGTTAATAAAAAGAGAAAAATAAGTTGAGTGATTATCTGAATCAAAATATTTAGAAGGAGCTTTGGACACAAATAAGAGGCATACTTCCTAGGTGCTAAGGGAACTGAGTAGGTCACTGAATTTGCAATCATGATGAACCAAGTAGCAGTGAAAAACAAACTTATGATTGCTGGCCTATAAAGCATGCGAGAGCTATTACATCAACAGATGAATTTCTGTAGTCGAGCCAGTCGAGATGAGGGAAGAAGATAATTAGCACTATGTTTTAGAAGAAATTCAGTAATGAAAAAAATATAACTCATTGATAGCAGGGTTAAATGATAGCAAAAATGGAGTGGGGCAAGTTCATGTGGAGAGCTGTGAACAGAGGGGACCTGAAAGAAAAAAAGCAATGAAGCTAAGAGCAATGGCTTGGAGGAGCCAAATCCAGCTTACATTCTACCTTGTTAAAATGGAATATATGGCAATATTGTCTTATGTACCTTGGAGGTTGCAGAGGAGAACCCTTCTGGCTTCCTATGGATTTCTGTATTGCTTTATATTGCCTTTACTCTAGAAATAAAGCCCCATGTAGTAAAAAAAATATTAAAAACATTATGTGTGTGTGTGTGTCACAAAGATTTGGAAAAAATAATTGAGGAGAGAGAATTTTTGAAAGATGGTGGAGTAGATCAGAAAGTGGCAGGCTCTCCAAATTTTCCTCAACAAAAAAGAAAGAACAATTCCTTAGAGTGAATGTAGAGGGGCAAAAAGAAGCAAAAGTCATGGTAAAGCAGGTGTCTTCAAAAATAACTTGAGAAGACCTCAGGAAAGACTGGACCTTCGGGGAGGTTTGTCACAATTGAAGTGAAACCAACCCCAGGACACATCTGTTGAATCAATAAACAAAAAGCCCTGGGGGTAGGTGGGTAAGGAAGAAGCTTTGGCCTCAGGAGCTTTTGGCCTCACTTTAGGGGCTGAGAGACTGAGATTTTGTTGGCTGTAGCCATTTGCAAGAAAGCAGATTCCTTGGTTTCAGTTCCAGGGCAAAGGGGAGAACTGAAGTTTTCAGGCAAGGTAAGAATTGCAGTGTATGAGAGCATTTGTGAGATATAATTGCTGGGGGCCCTAGACATGGCTTACAGGTGAAGAAAAGTACCTGGAGTTGGGCACCTGGCCAGAGCTCAAATAGGAACAATAAGAATAACTTGATATCTGCATTGCCCTTCCCCATGCCTCAGGACTAGAACCTAAATACAATAATAAACTGCTACAATAAAATAAAGTGAAAATAAATAAATAAATGAATAAAAATGAGTAAGCAAAGGAAAAAAGAACTTGACCAAAGATAGTTACTATGGGAATAGAGAAGTTCTAGCTTCATATTCACAGGAAGATAGTGAAGTTAAAAAAAAAAAGCCACTACTACCTACAAGAGAAAAGTAAATAGTCACAAGCCAAAAACAAGTTCTTTGAATAAGTTAAAGAAGATTTCAAAGATAAAAAAACAGAGAGTAAGGAAAAATGAAGAAAATAAAATAAAAGCAACACAAAAACTCAAGAAAATTATGAAAACAGAGTCAATCAATTGGAGAAAAATATCCAAGAACTTCAGGAAGAAAATCACACCTGGAAAATTTGAATCAGGGCAGTGGAATTGAATAACATTTTAAGACACCAAGAAATGATAAATCAAAATCAAAAGAATTTTTAAAAAGAGAACATAATGTGAAATGTCTCATTAAAAAAAAAAACTGATCTAGAGAACAGATTGAGGTTATACAACAAAAAAATTTTTGAAGTACCTGAATGTTAGTATAAAAAAAAAGAATCTTGATACAACATTACAAGAAATTATTACGGAACATTGTCCTGAAATTTTAGAACAAGAGGTTAAAGTTGAAATAGGAAAAACATAATCAAATGTTCATCACTACCTGAAAGAGATTCCAGGATGAAAACTTACAGGAATATCATTGCCAAGTCTCAAAGCATCCAGGTTATTAAAAAACAAACAAACAAACAAGAAAAAAAAAACAGCAACAAAAAACACTTTAAATACCATGAAGCTACAACCAGGATTATACAAGACCTAGAAACTTCCACACTAAAAAAAAAACATAAGTTGTGGAATATTATATTTCAAAGAGCAAATGTGCTAAGGTTGTGACCAAAAATAAGTTACCCAGCAAAGTTCAGCATAAACCTGAATGAAGAAAAAAAGCAAATTTAACAAACTGAAAGACTTTCAGGTATTTGTGACAAAAAGATCAGATCTCAATGGAAATTTGAAATATAAGATACAGGAGAAATATAAAATGGACATTAAAGACTAAATATAAGGGACTCTAAAAATCAAAGTCTTTGCTTCTTATATTTGAAAATGTTATCAGTATTCTTAAGTGCCATTATTACTTGGGTAGTTTGGAAGAAAGGTTGGGGCTAAGCTGAATATGATGAAGTGATTCTAAAAAGCAAAAAGCCACACCAAAATTGAGTTGGAAAAGGTTAAAAAATAATCATCTCATTAAAATCAGGCATGAAAGAAAGAACTGAACCAGAGGAGGCAGGAGAGGGTGGATGGCTGGCAGTGCTGGAATCTTACTGTCATAAGATCTGCAGTAAAGACAGAGCAATATATACATCTAGAAGGTATAACAATAACCAAATTTATAAAGAAGTAAGAGAGTAAGGGGATAGAACATGGAGGTAAGTGTATGTAGATTAAGATTTAGGAGGGTGAGGAAAAGGAGGAGGGAGAGACTCATAGTAATGAGTAGAATAAGGAGAAAGGGTAAGGTGAGAGGATAAGGAATGGATTCTTTTAAAAGGATATGGAAAGATGGTGCTTAGAAGTAAACTAGATGTGTGGAGGGATAAGTTGAAAAGAACAATGGTGAGGAAAAATAGGATGGAGGGAAACACACAAATACTAATTATAACTTTGAATGCGAATGGGATGAATTCAACAATAAAATGGAAATGGATAATACAATGGATTAAAAACATTACCCAACAATATGTTGTTTATAAGAAAAACATTTAAACACAAGAGCTATAGACAGTTAAAATAAAGACGTGGAGTAGAGTTTATTAAGCTTCAACTGATGTAAAAAAAACAAGCATGAGCAGCAATAATAATCTCAGAAAAGGTTAAAGTGAAAATAAATTTAATAAAAAAAAGTAAACAAGAAAATCTCATTAAGATAAAAGGTACCATGGACAATGAAGCAATATCAGTACTAAATCTATATCCATCCAAACTATGACATCCAAATTTATATATATATGTGTGTGTATATATATTTATATATATGAAGTGCATGTGGAAATAAACAGTAGTAGTAAAATGTGAAGTCCTCCAATCTTCCCCTCTCAGAACAAGATAAATTGAAGTGAAAAAATTGAGAAAGATGTAAAAGTACACAATTGAATTTTAGATAAACTAGATAGGACAGATATCTGGAGAGAATTGAAGGGGAAGAGAAAGTAATATAACTTTTTCCCAGTGATACATGGGATCTTTACACAGATTAATTGTATTTTAGGAAATAAAAAAAAAGTTATAGTTAAAAGCAGAAAAGCAAAAATATTAAATGCATCATTTTCAAATCACAATGCAGTAAATTTTATTTACTAAGGGAACACATTTAACATTTAAATCTCACAACATTAGTCTAATTAATCATCTGTGTGACTTCATGACCCCGATGTTTTTCTCATCTGTAAAATGAAAAGACTGAATTAGATTGTTTGTAAGTTTCCTTCTAGCTCTATTGTGACTATGTCTACAATAACATTTCCCCAACAATTCATCAGAGTATTCTGAAAGCTTCTAAAGATTATTCATATAGAAGGGTTATTTAGAATAACTGAAAATACTTCAGAATATATGGAATAATTGCATTAACATATATTAAGTAATTTATTAATGTATGTAATATATTATTACTAATTGTTTTGTATTTAATAAAAGCATATTATGAGACATTGCACAGAAATATACAAAAGTGTGTCTTTACAATTTTCAGGTGCAAAATAAGTAGATTTCACTTTCTTCCTTAAATTAGGGGATATGAGTAATATTTATGTCTATTGTTTTTTTTAATAACAAATCTGAATAACAGATGTTTATCTACTTAAAAGAGATTTTTTTTTTCAGAACTTAGAAGGGTCCTGGTAACTTGGCTGCTTTCTTTCATTAAAAAAAAATGTTTGTAGAAAGAAAGAAAATTATAATAATCTTATCTATACAGCCTAAGACTTATTAGCTTCAAAGAAAGTAATTTAAAGTGTGGCTATATATATATATATATATATATATATATATATATATATATATATAT
>NW_027185698.1:7343504-7352952 GCF_028583685.1 Petaurus breviceps papuanus
ATATATATATATATATATATATATATATATATATATATATATATATACATGTATGGAGAGAGAGAGAGAGAGAGAATTTATATGCATAGTTATAACAATAGCACCAGTGTCGTCCCAGGGTGTTTGAATGTTTACCTAAATTTTTTTTCCCTTAATTCTACTAATAAATTACAGGACTATTCACAGTGATATTGTTTACTAGTACAAATTCATGCCTTGAAATTGAGAGACTAAGACCTAGTCCATTGGAGAACAGATTTCCATAATTTACTCTGGAATAAGAACCAAGCCAATATGAGCTAAAATTTCTGTAATTTTCATAATTTCCAAGTGGAATCAACAGAGTATCCATCAGATTCTCTTTGAACCTCTGGAGAATTAATAAGAAAATTAGTTAGGGGAAGCCAGGTAGCACAGCGAGTTAGAGCACCGGCTCCATTTTCGAGATGACCTGGGGATCGAATTCCGGGCTCAGACACTTAGCACCCACCCAGAAACACCTGGCTGTGTAACCTTGAGCAAGTTACTTAACCCCGATTGCTTTAAAAAAAAAAAAAAGAAAATTAGTTGGTAGTAGGGTGGATATTGGTATAACTGTCTCATAGTATACTTGACAGGTTTTGAATTACATACTCTCACCTGAGTTGTGATGTTGCCTTCCCTAATAGAATGTTATCTTCAGGATAGGGACTATTTCATTTTTCCTTTGTGTTTTATTGGCTCTTTTATAATGTTTGCTTGCCTCAAATATTCTTTTTTCAGTTTCAAATTAAGAAAAACATTTTCTCTCCCCAATATTCAGAGTCTACCTACTTTTTTACTCACAGCTGGATCTGAATGAAAGGGTATCCACAGCTTCAGGATTCTCCTTTTTATATTACTTTCTTTTATTTAAGGTTTTAGATCTGCATTTGTACAAATCCATCCCACTTCATTTGAGTCCTTCAATTATTAAAGATGTATAGATGAAGATGCTTTAGCAGCATTTGTTATGAGTGGAATATCAATACATTCATTCTATGGATAGTATTTCTGCTTAGAGCTTTACTTTCACAGCCACACTTGTACACTTCCATGATGTCTTGGATATAGATTGAGACACCTGGGGATGAATCAACTAGGACAATAAAAATTCAAGACAGGTATGACAGCATACTGGAATGTCTAAAAGTGACTCAATGGTAGATGATGTGTCCAGTCTGTCTTTAAGTTGGATGACCTCTGTTCCAGCATTTCCTAGAATAGCTTCAATAAGACCTTTAATGTCTTTGATGAAATTTACCAAAATTGCCTGCTACCCTGGTGATACCTATAAAGTAAATAGATTTCTTTAGAAAAAAAGCACAAAAACTAAAACTGAAACCAAATGAGTACTATAAAGTGGAATTGTCATCTGTACTTTTTCTCATAATATTTCTTGGTAAGAAATTTCATGTTGCTTCTTAGTAATGTTTCATCTTGGTTTAAGGAAAAAAACAACAACAGAAAGTTATTTAAAGGAATTCTAAACTTAAAATTAGTTTTCCTTCTAAGAAGCAAAAATTGATGAATTGTATGTCATCTTCTTGTTTACATGATTCCTTCCAGTATATTAATAATCTAATCAATACTTTCAGCAATTATTGCGAATATACCCATAGAAATCTTTGTAAAATTGGGGTTTAGGGGCCTTAACATAGAAGATATGTTCCCTGTCCTCAAATTGCAGTCTGGTTATGAATATAGTTCATACATGAGTAAAAACAACAACTAAGGTTACTGACTTATTATATATAGTATCTAATATACAAGTTTTGTCAATATCTCTCATTTAGACATATAAATGTTATAAAAATTCAGAGGAGGAAAAGCATTCACTAGAAAGTTTAGGAAAGGCTTTATGGACCAAGTAAGGTTGTAACAACACCTTAAAGAGCAGATAAGATTCTGATCTCCATCTTTATATAGAAAGAAATATTTCTGAGAAGAAAATTTACCATAATAAAAAACAATTTTGAAGCAAGAAAGTGGGTAATGCAGTGCTAAGCTGTGTTAAATTGAAGTCAGAAAAAGACAGAATGAGCAAGAGTTGGAATTGTCAGGGAAGAGATCAAGATGAATCTCGGCCTTAAAGCATGAAAAATAATAAGCATGTTAAATTATGGGAAATATATGATATATCATCATTACATCACCATTTCATAAAAAATATTTATATTGCAATAGGGGTTTTACTATATAATGATTATTTTATATATTATATGTATTCCTGCATATTAAAAATATTAGATTTTTATTATTTTTCTCATTCTTTAAGGACTATCTTTTTCTTAGTATTTTCCATGATTCTGAGAATTTCAGTCATTGTGATTCTGACCTCCTCTGACTTTACTACCACCCAATTTAGTACTCTAGCATCTTGTTCCAGAGTTGTTTTATATTTGGATACATTTTCTTTCCCCAGAAGAATATACATTTCTTAAGGATAGATACATGTACATGTACATCTATATCTCCATCTCCATATACACTCATATGTACATTTACATATATACATACACATATGAAAATATACACATATGGGTATATGCATATGTGTATAGGGCTTACACAATACACAATACACAAATACTAATAGGGGTTAGTGTGAATGCACATGTGAATATGTGCAGATGCATTTTTAAAGAGATGTAAGAGGGATTAGGTGCAATTGATGGAATCCTAATAAAGCTGTCCCCAGTCCCAATATTCTAACTTCATTATGGGCCCTGCCCCACTGAACCCCAGGCCCACTGTATCTACCTACACCATGCCCTGCAAATGTTCTAACTTCTTTGTATATGCCTCACTACTCACTGGAACAACAGGTTGTAATGGGAATGCAGATTTGGAAGATCTTCCCTGCCCCTAGGCTAAAGTGCACCTGAAGCCTGGGGTGGGAGGCTTGTTTTTCAGTAGATACATCTTGATTGGCCAGTGAGTCAATAAGGTTGTTACATTCTCTGAGCCAGGAGAAGGCTATATAAGCCCTGATGTGTAGCTTTGTTTTGGGACTCACTTTGAGAAGTGTTCTGTGATTTGATCTGAATTCTGGGAAGCCGTTGTTGAGAGTCCCCCGGCTTTGAAAAACCCAGAATGTGGAAACCCAGATGTTGACTGGGTATGGATGTAATGGTTGGACAGTTTGGAAATCTGTCTACTTGATCTGTTTCTGTCTTGATAATTCTGCCTGTATACTTTGAAGTTCGGGGTGCTGACCTTTTTCCCCTGAACAAGGTAAACGATATATGTCTGACTGATTAAAGTAAGCTTGTTAACCCATTTTGAGTTGCTTTCTTTTAACAATGCAGATCCAAGAACCTGTGGTGGTGGCAAACCCTGAGGACGCTTGGGGTGCTTGCTGCTACACAGGTGTGTCCCTGAACTCTTAGTTCTCACAAAAACAGTAGGTGTGCCCATGTGATGGGAACTTAACTACTGCCTCTACCTGAGCACTGCCCCCAGACCCATTCACACAGAAACAGGTGTATTCATGTATTCAATCACAATCACATCATCCATCTAGCCCAAGACAGGACTATAATAGCTAGCCAGTTGGAGGGGAGAATGACCAGAACGTTTAACCACCAAACGATAGATGGGACCCCTCTAATCCCTTAACAAACCCCTCTTCCATTACCTAATCTCTTAACAAACTCCTCCTGCCTTTTTAACATTAATGATATTTCTCTAATCTATGTAAATTTTTGTTATGTAATTGCATCTTTACCCTATACAAATCCATCTAAAGTTGCTGTTTCCTCTTGGAACTTAGCCTGCTTCATGAGAGTCATCAATTTCAATATATGCCTATACTTGGATTAAAGGTGGTCTGACTCTGAATTCTTTGAAATGGTTCCACCACAACACATCATGAAATCACAACATTTTTAGGGTGGGAAAGACCCCACCTCAACAGTTTTTGGCATCCTTGGGTTTAAACCGCAATGCAACCCATGTGGATGAGGCTGGGGAGTCTGCCTCTAGAATTGCAAGATGACATGTATAGCATTACCCTGTTTGCTGGTTTGGGGCATACTTAGATGCCCTGTAGTTAATTATGGACTCCTAAATATGTGGTAAATATACAGACATTTTGTTCACCATATAACCAAAACTAGTATGCATTCAAAAGGCTTTCAACAGCAAAAGTGACGCCTTTGATTTGATCAGTTTCTACCTGGCTGTGGTCATTTAAGGAGGCAAAGAAGGACTGAGTGCACAGAAGAGTGAGAACCCTCAAACCTACCCCTCAAGGTTTGCATAAGCATCAAGTGACATAACATATATACAACACCTATCACAGTCTTTGGCATGTAGCAAGTGTTTATTAAATGTTTATTCTATCCCATCCTCCCTGATGGTGCAAGGTAGCCTGTGAGTTCATGGTCATCTTTTTACTTCTATTTCTATTGTATCTATTCTTTCTTGATTTTAGGTGAAGAATTTAGTATTTGGCTGAAAGCTTGTGAGATTTTGTTGTTTTTTGTTTGTTTGTTTTTTTGGAGGGAGGAAGGCAGGCCACTTGTTAAGTGTCTTGCCCAAGGTCATATGCGTAGTAAGTGTTCACTCTCTGAGGTTGGATTTGAACTCAGGTCCTCCTGATTCCAGAGCCAGTGCTCTATTCACTAAGCCACCTAGCTGCCCCAACCTTGTGAGTTTTGAAAGGTCAGGAGAGGAAGCTAGCAGAAGTCTTGGAGTAGAGTCCATTATAGGATTTGGCAGAAATGGCAAAAATCAAATTCCCTAGGGACAACTCTGGCCCAAATAAGACATAGCAGAAATGCAAGTTCATTCACCCATTGGCAGTACTGCATTTGGAAATGAAATTGTTGGGGGCAAATGCTATCTAACAGACTGTTAAGTCTAAGCTAACTCTCCTTTAGGTGGTATGAGAGGACTGTCAACCCAGGTGTTAGAGAGATGTTTGTACTTCTGTTCTTATTTCTACAATACATATCCCATTGTAAATGTAACCTGATATTAATTGGTTAAATACAACTGAGCTACTTACCACTGGTATTTAACACTGGGGAGAATATGCCAGAATGAGGGCTTTAGTTGAGAGGGATAGAAAAAGACATCTACTTTTCCTTGGTAATGCCCTTAGAAACCTCAGATAAAATCTGCCTTTCTCTGGGGGTGGGCAGGTGTGTGTGTGTGTGGGGGGGGTGTTTTAGTGTTTATATATAGATATATGATTTTTAAAATTTATACATGTACCTTTTTCATTTTGCTTTTAAAATAAAACTGTGATGAGGAAATATTCAGTGTGATCCCCATTTTACAGATTAGGCAATAGTTTTTAAAGTATTTAAATGGCATGCATGAAATCACATACTAAATGATTAGGAGTGGGATACCAGGAAGGATTAGAAACCATGTAAGTAATAGGAAATAAAAGTGGAATTCCTAGGCTAGAGGAAAAGTAGGATTAGAAGGTATAGATAATAAATAAACTTGTCATGATGTGGTGAGGGACAGAATAGAAGTACTCTATAGTAAAGATCTTATAGGATAAAAAGAAAATAGATTGGATAGTTGAAATGTGGGCTGTGTGTATGAATGCAGAGTCATAGAATAGGATTATTTTGGAACAGGAAATTACCTTGGAGATAAACTAGTCCATTCTCTACATTTCCAGATAACAAAAATCTGAGGCAGGAAGCAAACTCAGTTCTTTGTAACTCCCAGTCCAACACTCTATCTAATACACCATATAGAGATTATTCAAAGTTTAGTTAAATAAATATATATGTAGGCACACATGAGTGGGTATGTATATTTACATCTATATTTACACACATTTATATACACAAATTTATGCAAATAGATAAAATTATATGAAAACATATTGCTATATAGAAATTAATATTGATTAGTGGGGATCATATTTTCTGTGTTATTTGGCAAATGATGAACTTTGTATTTCTTTGACAACACAGGGCTAAAATCAGTCCCCAAGAAGGTAAAATATAATAATTAGAGATTTATAACAGACAGATCCTAGAGAACAAATCTTATAAAAGCCAAGGGTTTTACAAACTATGAAACTTGAGGCTTTTGGGAGAAAGCAGCATGCTTTTCTGAGATTTGTGTAAGCTAACTGCTCACCCAGATGAAATTTAGCTACAGAAATTTATTCATGATGTGATCATGATACAAAAATAAGATAACATTCTTTTCAAATATGCCTATGAAAGCAATAACTGTAAGTTCATGGATCAATTTGTCCACTTGGGTTAGAGAACATTTACCAAGAGGCGTAATCGCCCTTGTTCTCTTGATGCGTAGGAAGAAAAAAAATCAAAATGATTATTTTATTAAACCCAGATGAGGGGAAATTTGCTTCACTGGTCATTTGGATGAAGTATAACTACAGGGTACCTCAAGGGAATCTTAATCTCCTTCTAATAAACAGGAAGTGTTAACCTTCTTAAGACATTGTCCGATTTGGATTTTGCACAGGTATCCTTTGAATGTGTCTGTATTTATACACAAATATATATGTGTGTACAAACATATACCCCTATATCCACCCCACACATCCATATGAATATACAGTACAGAAATCTTCGCTTGCAATTCTGTCAATGACCACTTTTACATATGACAAGATTATTTCCATATGTGTGTTGTTAGCCTAAATGGAAAAGCAAAAGCTTGAAGAAGAGGTCATAAGATGAACATAGGGAGCCAACCTGGCTTCCATAAATGCACTGAATCTTAAAGAAACATCAGCTTTCAAGATCATGATCAAAGGATCAAAAAAAAAATATGCACAATTGGATTCTGAGGGGTATGAAACATTACCATTTTCTCCCTATGTAGCCCATTTCCTTTTAAGTTCCCCCTCCCTGGAGATGTCCTCACACAGGCTTGAAAACCACATATCAAAATGTTATTAACTCCCCTTAGAGAGTTGCCTAGGGTTGTTAAAGATTAAATGCCTTTTCCAGGATCATGTAACCAGTCTGGTTTATAAGCAGGACTTGAATCCAAGAAGTCCTGATTCTGAGACTTGTTCTCTATCAATTACCTCATAATGCCTTTCAATCTATGTTATAGCTGGAGAATAATTTGGATAAAGGTTAGAAGCAAGAGAGTCAGATTAAGAAGGTACATGTAATGGCTACTTTTAAACACAGTGATTTTCAAATCAGAGAAGTACATACTCCCTATCATTGTGTATTAATGGAATTTGTCAGACGTCCATTTCCTCTCAGGATCTAGAGAAGTTCACCTTTAAGGATCAGAAGAGGCGGGCCTGCAAATTTGCTTCCCTCTGGTGGCTTCCTGACCTTCCTCTACCTGCCTTGTGTCACAAATTGCCTTCCTGTCTAACTCCTTGAAATTGTAGTATCACTCTCCTGCTTGACCCTGTGCCTGGACCTCCCTGGTAATTGTGAGTTGTTTATTCTCCCACTTAACTTCATGGCCTCAGACCTCTCCTTCCTGGAAGATAAGTGTAAATATACAGATCCTTCCACTCAAGAGGACTTGCTATAGGACTCTAACTACCCCACAAAGGTCTTGTTAAATAACCCTGTCACTCATATCCCCCTAAGGTTATGAGAGTGTTATTCATGGAAGACAGCAATGCACAAATATCCATCATTTGAAATTAACATATCGTATAGAAGAGAAAGCAGAGAAGCACTGTTCATAAAAAACAAATATACTTGTGCTAGGGGAGAGGCTTTCTAATGTGTGGAGGCTAAAGGCAAGAAGATTATTTCTCTAGGTTCATTGTTTATGAGTCTATGGAGAGAGAAGCTCTGCTGAGCTGATGGAGAAGATCAAGATGCCATGACAAGAGACTTGTGTTGGACTGTGTTATGGGAGAGGGAGTTGTAAAAGAAAAGAACCCACCCAGCTTGTGAAGATCCACATCTAGAGATAATGATCAACAAAATGGATTCCAAAAAACTGAGGTTTCAAACAGTTTAAACATACTAGCTTGAGAGTTATAACTGAGACAACATTAAGAAAAAATTAGCATAAAGGAACTGAGAAAGCTGGAAGAAAGAGCTAAGAAAAGTGAAGTGACCATGAACTAAGCCTCAGATGCAATATGACAACCATTTGAGCCAATGGAGAGCTGTCCAGGTAAGGCAGAAGACAATAAATGTTGGTGGCAGTCGGAGACTCACATGCCAGAGTTTAAAAGTAAGACAAGTGATTCAAATGGGAATGTAGAAGTTCAAACCTATTTGGGCCCCTGCTTCCCTGAAGATTTTCCTGACCTTTAAAATTCAAATTCAACAATTTTTAAGCCTTTACTTAAGACACTGGTGCTAGATATTAGAAAAAGAAAAACAGAAACATAACAATCCAGCTGTCCCAGTTCCCAAGAATTTATATTTTATTTTATTTTATTTTTGCTTTTTGAAGGGCAATTGTGGTTAAGTGACTTGCCCAAGGTCACACGGCTAGGTTTTGTGTTAAGTGTCTGAGGCTGGATTTGAACTCATGTCCTCCTGACTCCAGAGTCGGTGCTCTATTCACTGTGCCACCTAGCAGCCCCTGGAATTTGTATTTTAAAGTTGAGATACAGAATATATAGATATTTAACACAGAAGTGGAAAACATATGAAAAAGTTTTATACAAAACTATTTAGAAAGGACAAGAGTACAAGTGGCTGATACTGGGGGTGGAGCAGTACAGAAAGTCCTCTAGTAGGACATGGTACTTGGGTTATTCTTTGAAGAAGCTAAGGCTTCTAAGAGGAGTAGCTAATGAGGTAGGGCATTCTTCAGGGAGTACCACCTATGCAAATGCCTAAAAGTAATGAGAAAAATGAATGTGTGGGAAAAGCTGCCAAGGTATTCTTTAACACAAGTGAAAATTCTGCCCTGGGATCCAGATAGATATTAGGTAATTTCTAACTACAAATCCAAATTTCTGGTCCCTAGACTTGTTGCCTGTTTCTGAATCTCCCTCACCTGCTTGATACATCAACAACGCATTTAATTCTGGTACACAGCTATTTTCCACTTAATGATAACTAACGCTTAGTCTCATCTAATATGCTGTTTGCTTGTGGTCTCTCATCACCAAACTCACAATTTTTACCTAAATTTCAGTGGGTAGAGTCAATTATGAGTTTCCTAGTCACAGTATAGAAAGGTTGAGTTTCCTGTAGTAGTTATTTACTATTTACTCTTTACATAATTGACAACCATAAAGATATAGGGTTACATGTGGCCCTAGTAAAGTTGACTTAACTTTGGTCTGCCTCAGTTTACTTATTTATAAAGACTGGAGAATAATGCCACCTAACTCCCAGGGTTGTTACATGAATAAAATAAAATCAGATCTCTGTAAAGTTTTTTCAAATATTATATCACAGTATATATGTTTTCTATTTCTATTTTTCTATTCTCTCTCTCTCTCTCTCTCTCTCTCTCTCTCTCTCTCTCTCTCTCT
>NW_027185698.1:7352962-7435263 GCF_028583685.1 Petaurus breviceps papuanus
TCTCTCTCTCTCTCTCTCTCTCTCTCTCTCTCTCTCTCTCTCTCTCTTTCTCTTTCCATATGTGTCAATTTCAGGAAGAGGGGCAGGGTAGAAAGGAATATAACTATTATCTTCTGTAGATCTGGGTAAAAGGGAACAGTTCAGAGAAGAGGCATATATAATATAATATATAATTAGTATATGACATATGTTAATTAATAAGGTAACTAGATGGTATAGTGGAGAGAATACTAGGCCTGGAGTCAGAAAGACCCATTTTCCTGAGTTAAAATTTGACCACAGATATTTATTAGATATGTGACCCTGGGAAAAATACTTAAAACCTGCTTTGCCTCAGTTTCCTCATCTGTAAAATGAACTGGAAAAACCAGTTCAGTATCTTTGCCAAGAAAAGCCCCAATGGGTAAGAGTCAGACATGACTGAAAAATATTACTTAATATGTAAATACAGTCTTATAGACTTTCAATATAATAATACATAACATTAATAAATAAATAAATTATACATGCATACCACAGAATTATTTTTTTAGCCCAGTGCCTCCAATTCTAAATACAGTGATCTATTCATTTTTGAAGCATGATATTCAAAATTCTTTTTACATTAATTCCCTTACATTTATTTCAGAGGCAATGGATAACTAAGAGTTTAGTGATTGGTGAATGTAAGAAAGTGGATATATAGCTATAGAATGTGCAAGTCAAGTAGGAGAAAAAGAGTTTAAGAACTTAGTAAAGTAGGAAATATGTGTGTGTATGCAAAAGAAAGTGAACAGTGAAGTTAACCCAGGATGATATTTTTTCTTCCCTAGATCTTAGAAAGATTAATACAATTTTTAGAAACCTTGTGACTAATTTTACTGTATCATGAGAGTCAAAGTAATATTCAAATTTTGAAAAATTGAAGATAAAGAAATATCACATATATTCCATCATCCTTATGTTAGAAGTTATCTCTAAAAATTAGCTCTTATAGACTTCATATATGCTTTCCCTGCCCTGAAAACATTATTTCCCTTCTTGTAAAATTCAATTATCATTGTTAAAATATTCTAAATTTCTTTTCTCTACTTTCAGAATACAGGAAGATCTATCTGGTAAAGAAGGATCTTCTATACAATATAATAAGTGGAAGGAACCAAAACAAAAGCATGAACTTGCTTTCAGTTTCCCTCCCACTTGCATTCTCTGAGAAAAAAAAAGTCTATCATCGGAGGAAAGTAAGAAGCAAGAAAATGATAAAAATATTATTAACTTGCCAACAATCTGTGTTCTATGCCACTCTGTGCCTATATATGAGGGTACTTGTATTTTTAATGCCTGATTGCTATTTTGATAGGTAGGAATGGCAAGAGATAGAATATATGATGAATTAATTTTACTCTATTCCATCTTCCCCCACAAATCCTTATGCCACCCTCTATATGTATCATGGATTCTCCACAATGGTGGCCACTTAGGATCTGATTGATTGAAGACAATTGACATATATATGCTATAGTGAAATGTAAGCTTCCTAAAGGTTGGTGAAAGTTCAGTTTTGATTTTATGTTCCCAGTGCCTATCACAATGCCAGACATATAGTAGGAACTTAAATGTTTAATGAATTAAATTGGAGTAGTGCTATAGGGAAAATTGATTACACTTCTCTGTGATTGGTTCTAGAGGACAATGTATAACCAATGAAGAATATAACAGGGAAAAAGTTTCAGGTCAATATAAATGAAAACTATCTGAACTAATATGAAATGCCAGTTTCCTCTGAATGGAGGAAAATACTTTTTATTACTTTAATATATGCCAAGACTGTGTTAAGTGTTGGGGATGGAACTTAAATATTAGCTAGTAACTAATCACAAAGAGATATAATTAATATACTATAATGTAACAAAATATAATACAATAGCATAACATAACATTAAAATGTAATGTAATACAGAATAACACAACACAACACAACATAACATAACATAACAGCATAACATAACATAACATGATATGGCATGGCATGGAATGACATAACATGATATGGCATGGCATGGAATGACATGACATGGTATGACAGGGAGACAGCCTCTATAGTGTTGTGGAGGTCAGGAATTGACATTTTCATTTGTGGTGTCACAGGGAAGATTAATATAGACATAGGGGACATAGACTTTCCTTAAATAATGGTGCTATTTATTTGACTATGGTCCCAAAACTTGAAATTTATAGGAGGGACTGGAAAGAACGGAAAATGAGTATTTGGTGATGAGAGAAAGGCTTGGAGAAAAGTGGAGTGGCTGGAGCCTTACAAGATATAGGAGGCCCTGTGAGGTACTAATTGTCCCCAGAAGTAATATAAAGTAGAGACTGGAGGACCTTTTGTTAGAAATGGGATTCATTATTTGTCTGGAAGCTATACTTGATGTCCTATGAGGCTTCATAAGCTTTCTATGATGCAATGAAGTTCTATCTTTCTATGTCTTTGTCTGATTCTGGGACAAGAAAGATTTATAACAAGGATGTGATTTAGACTATGCTCTTGAAAGGAGACAATTAAATGGTAGATAGCAGTAGACAGAACAAATGTAAGGGAATGGATTATTTTTACTTTCTATTTTTGGCATCCACTGTGGAATTCTCTAGTTTCTATAGTTCTCTTCAAAGGTCACATCAAATACTACCTATTTCATTAATGAATGAAAGAGTGATACATTAAATAAATAAGCATTCAATAAGCTCTTAACATATACTTGGCACTTTGGTAAGCACTAGGGATAGGAAGAAGCAAAAAAAAAATCCGTGTTCTCAAGAAACTTAAATTGGGAAAGATAAAACATCATCATCATCATCATCAAGGTTATCATTTATTTAAAGTTTTAAGGTTTGCAAACTTTTTTTGTTGTTGTTTAGACATTTTCAGTCATGTCTGATTCTTTATGACCCCGTGTGTGTGTGTGTGTGTGTGTGTGTGTATGGCAAAGATATTGAAGTGGTTTGCCATTTCCTTTTTCAGCTCATTTTATTGATGAGGAACCTGAAATAAACAAGGTTAAGGGACTTGCACAAAGTCACAAATCTAGTATGTGTCTGAGGTCAGATTTGAACTCAGAAAAATCAGTCTTTCTGACTCCACACCCAACACTCTACTGACTATTGTTACAAGTACTTTAGAAATATTATTTCATTAAATTCTCACAGCAACCCTGAAAGGTAGGTGCTATTATTATACCCATCTTAAAAGTGAGGAAATTGAGACAGACAGACTGAGGCTTGTCCAGGATCACACAACTTGTGTCTAAGGCTGGATTTATATTTAGGTCTTTCTTATTCCAGGTACAGCACTCTATGCACTGCACCACCTAGCTACCTCATATAGGGGAGTGGTGAACAGTGAAGAATGATTTAGACACAGAAGTGAAAGGGAAGGAATGATTATATCTTTAGTCCAGCTACTAGTGTATCCCCCATTATAGTACCTTGCATTTATTTTGTGTGTCTTTGGATTAATTGAGTTAAGGAATTTTATAAATGGAGGGAGTTTTCCCATCAGAGAGCCCTCTAGCTTAATGAATTAAGCTACAAATAGGAACATTTGAAGAATCACACCCTCAGTATAAACCCCTTTGGTTTTTAAACCAAGGAAATACCTCCAGAACAGACAAGTAACAAACAGAGATGAGCTATTTGCTACCACATACTGCTTTATGCATTATTTGATGTAGGCACTCAGTAAATTATTGAAAGTGATTGTCTCTGTATATCTGTCATAGAATCTCTTGTAATTACTATATGCATATACATAAACACATGCATATGTAATATATATCATGATACATATTATATATACATATATATATATAAATGTATCTCAAGAAGACAGATGTGACTACCAGATATATATGTATATATACACACATACATATATACATTATATATGTATATGTATAGGCGGTACTTTGAGTCTTCAAGAATACATCATATTTTACAAAATTACAAGGATTGAAGATGGAAATACAGCTCTGAAAGATAACTGAGAGGAAATTTAGTCCTGTTTCCTCCTTTTACAGATGAGAAAATTGAAGCCTAGAGAGATAAAATGACTTATCCAAAGTCTTATAAGTATTAAAAAATAAAGGTTTTGAGATCATGTCTTCTTATTTTAGAGCTATTGCTTTTTCCATTTTATGATATATGAAATACTTTTTAAAAAAAGAAGAGCAACAGGCCATTATATTCCATGTCCATTTCATTTCTGATCTGTAATATTTGGATGAAAAGCAAAAATTTTAGTTTAGAATCCTGAAGTTTTCTGCTCAGCACCACAGATTTGGAACTTTACAAACATTTGGTATTATTTGAAGAAAATATAAAACAATACTAAAGCTTTATTTTTCACCTGGATCATTTGAAGACACTTAAGTAACATTTTATCACTTTATCACAATATGAGAAAAGATCATAAAATCATAGAATTAGAGATGAAAATTACTACAGTATAAATAACAAAGAAATAAAATTACCACAAACGACTTGGACGAAGTTCAACTCCCTTGTTCTACATATAGAAAAAAAAAAGAAAGACAGAGAGATACAGACAAAAGAGACACACAGAGAGATAGAGACAGAGAGAGACAGATACAGAGAGAGACAGAGACTGAGAAAATAAAGAGATAGAGAGACAGAGAGAGAGAGAGAGAGACAGAGAGAGAGAAGGAGAGAGACAGATAGAGACAGAGGAGAGAGGTATAGGAAAAGATAAATTCACAGAGAAAGCTATTTCCTGGCAAGTTTTCCCACCTTATTTTGTATTATCTTTGTGAGTAATATGCCCCAACATTCCTTGTCTAAAACAGCTACAGTGTCACATCACCTCTGTGTTGGTAGAAGCTGGGTCTTTTCCAAATTCTTGCTATTGATATTATCTTCTTTCTTTTTAATGTTAAGTATGGTTTGCAGATGTAAATGATGAAACTGCTAAAGACAGATGTGACTGAAGTAGCAGATAGAACATTATCTTCCTTAAATGATGGAAGAAATAAAAGTCTAGCACTATTACTCCTTCACACAATAGAGCTAGAGACAGTTATATTTACACTCAAAGCCATACTTGTTTTTTCTTTTCTTTTCTTTTGCATTGAGAACATCTTGCTATCACTGTGATTATCAGAAGAATGAGTTCTCTACCTTAAGAAATCATAATTCTGGAGAAGGCATAAGGAAAGAAATGAACTTGATTTTTTAAAGTAGAATTTTAGGTGACCAAAGTATCCAATTGGTCCAATTTATCCACATAGACTATTCTGTTGTCCTATCTTTTTGATCTGTCATAAATCTCACCTGCCAAGTCATGAATTAAAATGTGCTAGAGCTAAGGGACAGGTAAGAATTCCAGACAAAGATGAATAGAGAGTAAAAGTCTACTCATAGCAGTTATGACTAAGGCAATGGGGAAAAAAAGGTAGGTGAATCCATATATGGTTAAAACAAAAAAGGAATTACTTATAATTAATTAACTGAGGGGCGGCCAGGTAGCACAGCAAGTAAGAACACCAGGCCCAGAGTCGGTATGACCTGGGATTGAATTCGGGCTCAGACACTTAGCACCCACCCAGCAACACCTGGCCTTGTAACCTTGAGCAAGTTACTTAACCCCAATTGCTTAGGGGTGGCCAGGTGGCACAGTGAGTAAGAGTACTGGCCCTAGAGTTGGGATAACCCAGAAATAACTGGCCATGTAACCTTGAGAAAGTTACTTAACCCCAATTGCTTAAAAAAAAAATAACTGAGCAAAAAGAAACTTTTTGGGAGAGAAAGTGGAGTTTAATTGAAATGGTCCCAGGTTAGCAGAAATAATGTCAACCACTTATTAAAAAAAAAAACAGGCATACTAAGCATACTTTAATTTGTTAGAGAAGGGAAGACTAAAGAACATAAACACAATTTTATCAATCAGTTCATAATAATCTCAATGATAAAGAAGTTATATGGAGTTCTTCTAGAAAGAAGGTTTTATTGCTAAAATGCCTGAATCAATGAAAGATCTGGAGGGATAAAAACAAGTAACACAGTTCCAACATAATGAAAATAATTTATCATATCACATTCTCTTCCTTCATATTTATAACTTTTTTATTTCATGCTTTGCACTCTTTTTTTGTTTGGAGGGGGGAAGGTAGGTCAACTGAGGTTAAGTGACTTGCCCAAGGTCCCATGGCTAGTTTGTGTGTGTGTGTGTGTGTGTGTGTGTGTGTGTATTAAGTGTCTGTGGCTGATTTCAACTCATGTCCTTCTGACTCCAGGGCTGTTGCTCTATTCACTATACCACCTAGCCACCCCTCATGCTTTGTTCTCCTTTATTTTTGGTTTTTGGAGGGCAATTGGGGTTAAGTGACTTGCCCAAAGTCACATGGCTATTAAGTGTGTCAAGTGTCTGAGGTCAGAATTGAACTCAGGTCCCCTGACTCCAGGGCCAGTGCTCTATTCACTGGGCCATCTAGCTACCCCTATGCTTTGCACTCTTAAAAGAAATCACATTTATGCATATTAATATGTGATTAAGGGAAGGATCCATCTATGATTTCCTGAGTATAGCAAACTTGCTTGTAACCCATTGGTGACTGTGTAGAAAAGTATTAGGGCATTTCCTCAAGCATATAGATATCAAACAAATAAACCAGACCCACAAGCTAATAAGGGTTACAGGCAGGCTTTGAAACTAGACATACTTAATTCCAAGGTCATGACTTTATCCATTAGACCAGGCTGTCTTTCACAAGACTTAAATGAGGTACAGTTTATTAAAGTATAGTGTTACTTTACAGTGTATAATGTTCACAGAAGTTAACATCTGATTAATTATGTTTACTGATGATTATTTTATCTTAATGAAGTACAAGATAAAATATATAGAACTTTTTATTTAGCCTGTGTTTGCCTTCTTTATCTATAAAGCTAATTTGGCTGTTCAAGTCTTTATTGTATGGGCTACCCTAAAGATTGCTAATTACTAATCTATTCTGTGGCTTTAAGTTTTGCCCACTCTTAGAGGCATACATAGTGATTGCATATTTAAGAAAATAAATAACATTATTATTAATTATCTGGAAGAGGAAGTCTGTCAGTAGATGGTCTGGCTAACATAAAATTTAGTGCTAAATCCTCCTATGTCTTTTTATTTTCTCTAATGACTAACACATTAAATGGCCTGACAGTATGAGATAATACTTAGCTAGGTAGAAGATAATACCTCATATCTACTTAATGACTTTAGCTAATGACATGCTATACATACAAATGTATGCTTACTGGAACATCATGGCTAAAGATTGCATATTGAATACCATGATTATGCCTAGAAATTATAACAAATTCAGACTTAGTTAAAATATTTTCTCCATAATCAATGGTGGGATTAAGCAATAGTTCTTTTTTCCTGTTATAAGATCAGCAAACTTGCATAGAGAAAGAAGAGTGCAGTGAATATGCTAAGTTTCGTTCCAGTCTAATGCAACTGCAGTAGTTTAGAAATAATTGGATGTTAGTGGAGAGAAATTGAGTGGGAAAGTATAGAAATGTGTGTGTGAGTATGTATGTGTGTGTTAGACAGAGAGAGACAGATAGAGATAGAGAGACATAGAGAGAGAGACAGAGAGACAGAGAGAGAGACAGAAAGACAGAGAAAGACAGAGAGAGAGACAGAGATAGAGACAGAGACAGAGGGAGAGAGAGACAGAGAGAGAGGGAGACAGACAGAGAGACAGAAACAGAGAATCAGAGACAGTTGTGTAAGGAAGTTAACATGTCACAGAGTAGTGAAAATATATGGATTTGGGTCACAAAAGGTGTGTGTTCTGGTAAATTAAAACAATCAACCGAAGAAGAGGGAGGGGAAAAGATACAGAGAAAGAGCCTGACATTGTTGTGCTGAAACCACCTTGAACAAAAGCTGATTGTAAAATTTTCAGTGTCACCACATCTACCTCAGAAATCTGAAAATGATGCCTTTATTTCTTTGTGTTATTTTGATTATCAAAGTTTAAAAAAAGACAGAAAAATATTGATGCATATTAAACTTAAAAGTATGTTTCATATTCTCTCCCCCACCCCCGAGATCTGGCTGTTAAACATTTTCCAGCAAACCCTAGAATTAAATTACAGATTATGGGAAATGTAGACATAGGAGAGCTTGGAAGCAAGTTTATTTGAGAAAAAATCAACACAGAATTCCTTAAGTATAAAGGTAAGGACTAGGGTAAAAAAAAACAACTTTTACTGAACTCCTCTTTCGAGGAGGGAGAATGATTGGATATATTTGAATGAAATGCCTATCAGAGTAATATTTCTGCATGGAATACACATCAGAGGAAGAAAGCTTACTAATTGAAGATGGTAAGGAAAGGCCCTACTAGCTTCAGTAAGAGCAATGCACATGCCTATGCCACTCAGAATTCAATGTTTTCTGGAGAGAGATATGTTTGCATGATATAAGATGATGGAAACAATATGAGAGGATGAAAGCTAATACAAATGGTTTTGTTTTTCAATAATAAAACAAAGGGCTTCGTTTGGTACAATAAAAGGAGGGTGTAGAGGAGGGATAGAATTGACATTGATGGGGATGAAGGAGCCAGGAATGGTAGGACAGGAAGGAAGTTTATGCTTGGTCATCAATCCTAAATCAAAGGATGGTAACCATAGAGTAAAAAGATTATCATATCATCCCAAACCCAAAGCAATCATAGCTGGGCCTTTGCCCCCCAAACTCAAATTCAGTGTGCTTATTAACTCCTGAGCCAAAGGTGAATAATATGTGTGGGAGAAGGGGGCAGAGTTGCTTATTCAAGTCACTTAGTAATCTGTCTAATGGGCAAGGACAGGACTGGGTGGGCGGATGGCAAGGGATTTGATGTCTGGGACCTGGTCCTGCTTTAAGGCTGATGTTCATAGGCTGGGATGGAAGAGCAGATGAAATGAAATGTTATTTGTCATCAACCTTTGGCTTATGTTCCTGGTATTTATAAAGTAAATGCCCATCCTTGGTCATCTTACGCCTGCCACGGAGAAATATGTCAATCACAGAATCACAGGATGATTTGAGAGTAGGTTTAGAAATGAAAAGGACCTTGGATGAAATTGAGTAAAACTCTCTTATTTTACAGATGTGTGAATTGAGGTCCATGCAGATTAAGTTACTTGCAGAAAATCACACAGGGACAACATGGAAGAAGCCAGATTTAAACTCACATCCTCTAATTCCAAAGATTCCAAATCCAGAATCTTTCCACTAGTGGACACTACTTCAATCCTTCCTCCATATGCAGTAGTAGGTTTGCAAACAACTCATCTAAATTCAATGTCTTCCAAAGCAGCTGATAAGGACTGCATTTCCAAAGGAACATCGAATTCCTGCCCCACAAGCAGCTATTGATTACTGGCATCATCAGATAGATTTCACACCAATGTCCAAATTGGCACTGACCAATACAGCTTTTCAGAATGCAGCTATAGTAGAAGGCACAATACTCACTTTTGAAAAGTAAGCAGCTGTCTTCCCTGACAGTATGTTTTTAAAGGGTTAAAAGAAGCAGTTTCCTGTCTATTTCCTCATTTCTATACTATAGAAAATGCTCAAAGACAGTTCCACAGTGATATCTGAGCCAAAGCACTGAAGGAAATCTCCCATTTCAGAAGTCAGAGGGTTATCCCTCCCTGTGGTAGGTAGCATAACCTCAGGCATTCACTTAAAGTTCTAGTTGGCATCATTTGTGGCCCAGGATATTGAACATATTGTTGGAACCCCAGGAGAATAGCTGGGTCAGGGAATAAACAGAATTTTTCAGGTTATTCTAAATTGGGACATGTTAACAACCTGGAAAGGACAGAAATAATACAATGGCAACAAAGCAGGTTAGAAATATGGATAGGGAAGTACAAACTCAGAGTCAGCTTGTAAAAATGCAAACTGCATAAGGCGTCGAGGGAAAAATAATCAGATACATTCAAGGGGCAGGTAAAACCTGGATGCAGTGCCAAAAGAGACCCAAGGGTGATAATAGAAAGCAAATTATATATGAGTTTGCAATACGAAGTGCCAGCAAAAACAACCAGTGCTATTTTGGGCTCCCTGGAAGTAGACATAAGGTTCAGGAGCAAGGAAGTGATCATTCTTTCTCTATTCACAATTCTGGTAAAAGAACATTGGATTCAGCATCACAAGCCATCCAGTAGAGAGCTACAGGCAACCAGCAGAGATTCTAAGAGGAACAGAAGTAATTAGGAGAATGAAAGAATAAATGATTTATGAGAATAAATAAGAGAAAGCACTAAATATGTTTAACTTGGCCACATTATAATTGTCTTTTGATTTCTAAACCACTAACTACAATGGTAATGGGGAAAGGAAAGGTTAAGCATGTTACAATAAAAGAAACTTTACTAGGAGTTTGTGGGCAATATTAAGAAAAGGAGAGTACATTTATTGGCATGGAAGTAAAATAATTTATGAAATGAAACTTTATTTTAATTTCCCAAGGGAAGAACTAGAAATTTCTTAAATTATGACATATATAATTTCAACTTTATGTTGAAGTGGACATATTTTATAGTTATATATTTTTGTTAACCCATTAGGTAACATTAGAATGGAATCTTACCAAATCTCGCTGTTATCACCTGTAAAATAGTTTGGTAGAACAAGAGCTTGGGCCCCTAAAGTCTTCCTTTTGAAAAAGAAGCAGCATTCTCTTCTATTATTGTGAGATTTAATTTCTGTTTCTACTGACATTTGAGGTGTCTACAGATAACAAGATTTTTTTTTTATTCTGCTGAAACAATCAACAGCATGCTCCAGGAATTTGGAATTGCCATATAATATTTTGTAAGTCAAGCAAAGGACCAAAATTGTTCAATGTCTGTGAATAGGCTGGTCACCAAAAATGGAAGCTATTAATAAAGAAATGTATAGAAATAATGAGTGTCTTCAAGTTCAAAAACTTGATAGAACATTTGAGGGAGATGATATCTTAGCTAGAAAATTCAGCAAGGGAATGATTAATGTTTTCTGGTACTTTATAAAGATGAAAAACAGTGTGATCCTAGACTGGGGAATCAAAAGGTTTCAATACGCCTAGGATATGTGATGTCTATGGTATGTAAACTCATTCCTACAGATTGCAACCCATTTATAACTTACAGTCTTAGAAATTATCCAAGGTTCAGTAAAGTTATATGACTTGCCCATGGCCACAGAGTTAGTGTCAGAAGCAAAATGTGAATCTAGGAATTCCTGACTATAAATTCATCACTGTAAACATTATCTGTACTGATTCTCAGTAATTAGGGTAGCTGGGTTCTGATTAGAGCTATGACAAAAACTCACTGTATGGCCTGCAGCCTGGAGTATGCTGGAAGCGGCTTGAATTGGCTGCCAAGAGTTGATAGTTAATTTTCAGTATTGTGATCTTCTTTTAGTCCCCCTGTTATCTTGGCTCTATCTTTACTCTAGACATAAGAATATTGATTGCCTTTATAACTTACAATGTGAAATGTTTACCTGTTTGGTAAAATTTAAAGAATGCTAGTTCCAAAATTGTTTTCTACTCTGATTAATTCAGACTGAAATTTCAACATTAGAATTTTTTGTCTTATTTATACTTTTGTGTCTTTGGAGGTTTTTGAGATGAAAAAATGTGAAACTGAGAGGTGGATCAGGGCGTACTGATGAGGGAATGGGATCCAGTTTCCCTAGTGTTTTTCACGGAAAGTCTGATATAGAACTAAGGGTGCTCATGATGATTAGTAAATTAATTAGGGAGGGACTAGAGTTATTTGTAAACTCCTCAAAAAATAGACCTCAGGAATCTGATGTCAACTCTGCTCCCTGCAAACCATTTAGAATCACTTTTGATATGTCACATTCCATGAGAATGTATGTCCTTTTAGGGCCCACTTTGCTATTTTGATGAATTTGTTATCTCAACAATAGGGATAATTTCCTAATGGTTGAGACTGAAATCCAAACAAAGCTCATCATGCAATAGTTCTGCCTACATCTTTCTATATATCTTCCACATGAAGTGAACCTAAAATGCCAAACACATTTTCTATTGACATCATTTACAGACTGTCCATTTTCTTTCTTTTACTCTTGCCATATGTCTGGCCAAAGTTCTCTTCCTCTTATATATACTCCTGAGTGTCCTTGAAAGAGCTTTTATTGGATTTGATCACATGCTGAAAAAGTCTTCACATCTACTATGTATCTTTCCATTACCTGAAACGAGCTCATATTTTTAACACCAATATTTTTTTTTTCTGGGAATACTCCTTGACTCCAAGTCTGTAGCAATTGATTTTAAAAGAAAGAAAAAAGTCATCAAATATTGATGAAACTCTCCATATTATTCTTCTCAATAAAGCTCTTTTGAGCTATTTATCTCAAATCTTGTACTCTGAAAGATAAAACGACTATAGTTCTTGTTAAATTATATGAATATCATTTGTAATATGATTTAGTAACTTGCTCAGAAAAGATCCTTCAGAGCTTTGGTTCGTGACTTTTGTTCAGTTGATTATGTGAATTCTATTCCAATCAGCTAGTAATCTAAGTCATTTTGAATTTTGAGAGTAGAAAAATTAGGTTTACAGCTCTATTTTTATGATATCTTGAGACAAATACATTCATAGTCATGAATTTGAGTTTGGTTAGCTAGAGTTATTTATGATGGCAAGAAGACCTATTTAGATCACAATATTAGAATGGAAATTAAGTAGGGGTTCTGGAAAAAAAAATGCTAGGATCTTATTGAATTTTTAAAGTAGGTCTACAAATTCATGTTATTTATACATAGAAGGAATCTGATAAATATTTGATGCATGTTACAGTGAATAGAGATATGGCAGTGTCCATGCTGGTGGGCTACAATGAAGTTTTGTTTTTATTTTATTTTTCTTCAAATATGTGGGCTGTGATTAGGCCTTAGCTTTCATTTTCCAGGATGGACATTATTAGAAGCTGAAGCACTGTAATTCACGAAGTATTATTGTTTTAAAGTGACATTGGATAACTTGTTGAAATATGTGAAAATTTTCTTATTGAGGTACCATGGCACCCATTGTTGAATTGAAGCATCACTGTATACCTTCTTGAAACATTATTTGTTTGTTTTTGGAGCGAAAGTATATCCCTTGATGAAATGTCCTTATAGAAGTAACTTGGTTAAACAAAAGTACAAGATTTGAATGCACACCATGATTGAATGCAGATTGCTTACAATGTGCAGTTTGCCATTGTGCTATGTATCATTGCATACTCAGGCTCTAGAGCAAATGTGTAATGTGTCTATTAAGTTACTAGAAAAGAAGTACTCACTAGCTAATTTTGGACACTTAGAATTTAAATTTAAACATTATTATCCTAAGAAAGACTATCTAGGTTTTACCAGATGACAAAAAGGGGTTCATTATACAATGTTAATTAAGAACCCCTTCTCTATAGCATACTACAGACATGAGACAGTGTCAAGCAATGAGGGAAGTATACAGGGAAACTCCAATGCATTAAATCTGCTCTTTTGTCTGCCTTCAATTATGGAGCATTTGAAGATACTTAAAGAGATAAATAAATGTTAAGAGGGTTAATTGGAAAATTATTTATAAAGTCACTCACTACTAATCAGGAGTTGGTGAGCAACACTAAATTCTTTCATGGTGAGATAAGATAAAGCATAGATTCTAAAAAATCCTAGAAAAGGAAGTGATGCCTTCTTCAGTGGTCAACTATTAATAGTGAAAATATAGTGACCAAGTGTCAACATATTCATTAGAATCCAATAACCAAAACAAATAAATAAAAATGATGTGATATCCCAGTGGCAAAAATTGTATGATTACATGCTAGTGGAGAGCCAATCAGTATAGCTATGAAGGATACAATATAGAAAACTGTATAATTTGATTGTTGATAGATATCCCCACCCACCAGAAGAAGAACCATTTGGTTTCTGACTAAAGTTTGACAAAAAATGAAAGAATATCAAGAGAATGAGGCAGAAACATATAAGAAATTGGTAATTTGGGGGCTGCCAGGTGGCACAGTGAGTAAGAGCACTGGCCCCACATCGGGAGACCTGGGATCGCTTCCGGCCTCAGATACTTGGCACCCACACAAAATAACTGGCCGTGTAACCTTGAGCAAGTTATTTAACCCCAATTGCTTTAAAAAAAGAAATTGGTAATTTCAACAAACCTATCATTAGTATCTTTGAATATGCAAGTTTTCATCCAAGGAGCAAGTTTATAGATGCTTGGCATTGTTTGGTGTCAATAAAAATATAAGACCACTATGTGAAATTTGTTGATATTCTCTAGGAGTAATCAGAAAAGGCTTTTAATTGCCTGCTAAATTTGGAGGATATGCTTCAGAGAGAGGTGATCAAAGGTATAATGTTGGGACAGAGCATGGGCAATATTAGATTAATATGTTTTCCAGAAATTGTATAACAGTATAGGTGTAATTATCATGGTCTCTGCAAAAATACAAATACTGCAAATTATTGAAGTTGATGTTGTTGAGAGATGACAGTGATAGAGAAACAGTTGAAGTGAAACAATAAAAATGCATCCTGTATAGCTCTCATCTAATCAAGTTTATTCCATAGAGACAAGGGGAAAAAAGAAAAATAAGTTTCTTCAGATCAAATAAATCCAACCCAATAAAATTGTAAAAAAAACCTGTTGGAAGATAAGCCAGTGTACAGTACCCTCCTCCTACAGGTTCAAAAAATAAGTTTGCTATATGGACCCTCATTTACAAAATATATAACAAACTGAGTCAAATTTAGAAGGATATAAGTCATCCCCAAGTGATAAATTGTCAAAGGATATGACTGCATGACATCTTGGGGATGGAGGAGAGAAGGCGGTGGAGAAAATTTAAAAGTTATGGAAGTGAATGTTGGAAACTAAAATTAAATAAATTAACTAAAAAAATGAGGCCTCTACCAGAGATTCTGGCAGTAAAAATTGTCTCCCACCTTTCTTCTTTCCTTTTAACTTTTAGTTACATTGACTTTGCTAATGCAAAAAAAAAATCCAAAACAAAACAACAACCAACTTTTAAATTTAATTTAATTAAAATTATCCATTTTAGCATTTCATAATGTTCCTTATCTCTTATTAGATCATAAATTCTTCCCTTCTCCATAGATTTGACAGGTAAACTATTCATCGTTCTTCTAATTTGCTTATGACATCACCCTTTATGTCTAAGTCACACACCCATTTTGACCTTATGTTGGTATATAGTGTAAGATGCTGATCTACACCTAGTTTCCACCATATTATTTTCCAATTTTCCCAAAAATTGTTGTTGAATAATGAGTTTTTATCCCAGAAGCTGTAGTCTTTGGGCTTATCAAATACTGGATTACTGTAGTCATTAACTACACTGACATATATATATATATATATATATATATATATATAATCTCTTCCGCTGATCTACCACTATTTCTTAGCCAGTACCAAATAATGTTGATAATAAGGCAGTTGTTTTTAACAAAAGTCTGAAATCCATGACCATGAAACTTTGTTGGAACAATTTAAGTCATTTGGGCCAAGAGAGAATTTTTAATTTGTAAAAAACATATCCTATTGACTTAAGACATCACCAAAAATATTTTTACAAATTATTAAGCAGTACATACAGCATGTTTAAAGGAAAGCATTATTGATTTAGCCTTCTTACTTTGAGAGTATAAGAATGGGTAACATTTTGGAAATAGTGTACATAAATATTTTATCTCAGGAAGGAGATACAAAAGGTCAAAGTAATTTTATAGTAGTGGCAGATAATTTTACCTGGTTTGCATTGGTCTACCCACTGAGTTATCAGAAAGCCACTCCAGGAGCCAAGGTGCCATATTAGAAATAAATTTTGGCTTAGAGTTTTGCTGGTATTTTTCATTCTGACCAGTGTTGAAATTTTGATACTAAGTTATCAAAGGAAATATTAACCTGGGTAAGAGTCAATAAGTCTAGAAGAACACTTTACTACCTCAAAAGACAACCCAAGTGTTTTAATTGCATCATGCTTAATATGCTGAAGTCCTTGACACCTAGACAGCAAGCATGTTCCATGGAGCCAAACTGCAATTCTAGTGCCTGTATATAAAAAAAGATGCTATATGTATGTGCATCTATCAGAACACATCTATGAATGATACTGATGATAGAGCCATAGGCTTTGTACTGTAGCTATTTATTTTGTTGCAAGAATCCATATTTAGCTTCTAAGATCTGAGGACTCACAACAAGTATATTGTTGTGCTGAATGTTTAGAAGAGGGGAATATGATGCCTCATTAAAGCTTCAGTTCAAAGGACTCTACAAGAAAAAAAAAATCAATCTCAGACTCTAGCTAAAGGATAAGCCCTGTTACAATATCTTAATATTTATGGAAACTCTGAGATCACTATGCATCAAAGAATGACGGCTATATAGAAAATATTTCAGAGATTACGTAACCTACCACTGTACAAAATAGCCCTGGATAATGAACAAAGACCATAAAAAGTGACACATTATAAACACCTGCTGCTCACTGGAGAGTTAGTTGGAACATCTGATGTATAGGAGGACAAGAGTAACAAAGACTTCAGGAAACAAAGTCCATTAGTGGCAAATGAGTGGATGGCAACAGACCATTAGATTCAGACTACTTTTTGGAAAATAACAAGACTGCATATTTGTTTCATTTTGAGTGCGAGGGATACCTGCCAAGAATGGTTCATTTTGAGTGGGTCCTTGGCCTTAAAACAGACGAAGGTCGTGTCCAGAAGCTACTCTTTTCTTGATTTATATTGCATCAGTAGATATCTTAAATGAAAAGAAGTCACATGTACAACATAATTCAGCAGAGGCAAGAATAGCAATAATAGGGGCGGCCAGGTAGCACAGCGAGTAAGAGCACCGGCTCCAGTGTTGAGAAGACCTGGAGATCGAATCCCGGGCTCAGACACTTAGCACCCACCCAGAAACACCTGGCCGTGTAACCTTGAACAAGTTACTTAACCCCAATTGCTTTAAAAAAAAAAAAGAATAGCAATAATAAGGCTCAGCTGCCCATGACCACAGATTGGTACTGAAAGTCCTTGTGTATGAGAATTGTGAAGAAAAGAACTGATAACAAATCACTAAGAGGTATCAGGACTATTGAGTTAATGGCAGGGTGACATAATTCTCCAGGAGAGAGGGAGCAGAAAAAAAATACACATATAATAATAACATCTGGCATTTACATAAAGCCTTAAGGTTTATAATGGGCTTTACAGACATTTTCTAATTTGATAAATAACACCAACTTTTTGAGGTTGATACTATTCATATCCTCAGTTAATATGAGAAAACAATCCTGACAAAGGTTGTGATTATTCCCATGGTCGCATAGCTAAATAGCAGAGCCAAATTTGAACTCAGGTCTCTCCTTACTGCACATTCAGCACCTTTTCTTAAATTAGATTCCACAGACAAACAAAAGTTACTCCTAGCTGAAATATAATATTTCCTCCAATTATGATTGTAAAGAACACATCTTATTTTCAGAAGGGCTCCATAGATTTCCCCATAGAGCCAAAGGGTCTATGACTCCCCCCACCAAAAAAAGGTGAAGATACCCTGCACTAGAGCATACTACGGCCAGATAAATCCCATTAATGGAGACTATAACATGCCTATTTTGCTTGTAACTAACTTGTAACATTATGTATTCAGTATAATCTCTACTTTCGGTAAACTTAGTGAATCTTTTACACATATTTCCCATAGTGTATACAATTCTAATTTTTGCCCTAGGTACTACAAAACTTTATGTGCTCTGTTTACCTGGTAAAAAGTACATGCAGTTTGCTCTATAGAAATTAATAAATATTTTTATGTACATCTATGGATTATACCCAAGAACCTGGTGTGACTACATTTTTCAACCTTTCAGTGTTGATTGTAAGGGAGGTAGGAACTCTCTCTCTCTGATGAAAAAAAAAAATCAAGGAAAAGGTGCTAGCTTTTTCCTTCCTCTTCTAGTATTACCGAGTGCTTTCTTGAGGTTTATCAAAGTTCTAGGACAATTTCTATTGTGCAAATACCTAGCTGTCAGGAAATGTCATGGGAGTTGAAAGTGCAAATGAATAGGTCACATGTGTTTATTCCAACCCACTTCGTAAAAAATAGGAGGGACTTTTGGTGAAGGGGGGAGTGGTTGTAATAAGTTTTTGTGAGCTTATTGTGAGACCTTTTTCTTTTGTGTCATCCAGATACAGTGTAGGCCTATTTAATATAAGAGTTGAAACCATTTTGTTTGAGGTTTGTTGGCCTTGGACAGTCTCACAAAAGAACAGCACCACTCTTTCCTAAAAACAAGATGATATCAGATAACTAACAGATAACCATAGCATGTCAGTGGAAAAGCTGAAAATGAGGATTTAAAGGATAGAACAGAAGCACAAGGGAGAGGTTCAGAGGATGAAGGCTGAAGAGTCACAATAACAGCTAAAGGAAGAGAAATTCAGAACGTGCACCAGGAAGCCAAGAGAGCCAAGAAGCAACAACAAACTACTAGTTATGTGTAGAAAGAGGGGGGATAAGTGACTTCAGAACAAATGATTGTTTTTCTCAGTAAAGTATGAGGTAATGTCCTTAGATTAAAGGGTCAGGGGAAGATAATGCCATGGTAGGCTTTAGGACAAAAGAAAATATCTGTAACAGCCATTGTGAGTGAGACTAAGAATCAGTTAGGTAGAAGCAAACTCCCTAAAGTTTATCATCTGAGTAATAATATATGAATGTAGTCTGAAGGTTGCAGTTCCTTACATTAACTAAAAACGGTTTCTTCAAAAATATGGCATAATTAAATACTTTATAAAATTTTGATATACGCTTCCTCCCAAACCTATTGGTAGAAAATGAATAGGGGGGATCACTGGGATGGCTATGTGGGGGCATGGATGTGGCACAAATTATTTTGCATAATTGCTACTACCCAAAATATGTTGCCCTGAAATGGAGATAGGCAAAAATTTTAAACATTAAGTAGATTCCATTCATATTGTCTTCACCATTTTAAGTTGAGAAAAGCGAGGTTCCCTGAAGTTATTTGCTTTGTATCAGAAGACAACAAATGCCAAAATCAAGATTCAAACTTATGTGCTCTGACTCTAAGTCAACACTCATTACAGAATATTTGGAGACACTTCAGTTTCTTTTTCTTGCAGGTAAGTCAATGTTGTAGTTTAATTAAGAAAATCTACTGAGCCTTAACTGTGTGAAAAACAGTTGGAAGCTTTATTCTATGTATGATGTATTAGAATAAATTAGAAGAGATGTTGGAAGCTTGATCAGTATCTTCAAAGAATTTCTAATTAAAGGGAGGAGAGAGAAAGAAACCCACAAAAAGGTTAAAAAACCCAGAGGTGAGTTCTGCCTATTGCCAGTTAGGAAGATGCCATCCATGACAAGGAGGTATGAGTGAGCCATGGAAAGATCAGTGACCACTCCGCCTCCATCTCACCTCTTGACCATGCACTTTTTGAGGGCTGCTAGGTTCCTGCTGTGGGTTTATATAACTCAAACTCCCACAAGACAGAGGTGGAAAACTGTGGTGAATGCATCAATCATTGCAAAGGGGAATTTTATTCTCTCATCTCAGTAATGTTATGTAATAATATGTTCCTGGGGACTAGAATTCTTAAGTACCTCAGGAAGAACCTCAAAAAAGAATCATTGCTTTTATTAGTTTAAATCTATTAATCTCAATGCCATCCTAAAGTGATGTGACAAGATAAAGATGTGGGGCTCAAGCTTTTTATAGGTGCTAAGTTTTTGTAGGTGGTACTCAATAGAGTACTGGGCCTGGAATCAGTAAGTCCTTAGTTAAAATCCAACTTCGGACACTTATCATATGTGTGACCCTGAACAAGTCACTTAACCACTGGCTGCCTTAGTTTCCTCATCTGTAAAATAAGGATAACAATATGGCCTATCTTCTAGGATTATTGTGAGGATCAAATGATATTATTTATAAGATACTTAGTAAACTTTAAAGTGCTTTTTAAAATGCTAGTAGTAATAATGACAAGAAGATGGTGATGTCAGAAAATTGACTATGAACAAGTACAATTTTAAATATAATTTCTTCCCATTTCACTTGTATGTGTGGGAGTAGAATCAGCTATCTGCTTAGGTCTCCTCATCATCTTTACCTAAGAATCAGTCAGGAGAACAGGAAGGGAATAAATATATAGCATCTACTATATGCAAGAAATGCTAAGAGTTTGACAAATATTGTCCCATTAAGTCTTCACAATGATCCTGAGAGGTAGGCCCTAATCATATTTAAAATTAGGCTTGTTCATAATCCATTTTTCATCCTAGCATCATCCTCCTGCTCCTCTTCCTCTTCTTCCTCCTCCTCCTCATCACTAGCATTTATAAAGCTATTTAGGTTTTATAAAGTGCTTTGTAAATATTTTCTTTGATTCTCACCATAAACCTGAGAGGTAAGTACTATTATCACCCCTATTTTACAGATGAAGAAATGGAGGCAGACAGGTTAAAGGATTGTTCAGGATCATAGAGTTAGTGTCTGAGACCTGATTTAGACTCAGGAATTGCTGACTCTAGGTCTAGCCCTCTACCCACTGTGGCAGTTACAAGATCCTAGAAAGTTTAAAAGCCTTTTTTCTACTTCTTTACAATATTATATAATATTTTTTCCACATCTCTTCATGCATATTATCTATAACCAGAAAATCTCTCCTTTATACAGCCTTCACTGCCAGTAAAATAACAAGTGCTATGTACAAAGCACTTCGACATGTGTAAGCTAATATCATAAATAATGTAGGGCCCTGAATAATGAGGCAGATGGCATGATGTAACCAGTCCTACACCCATAGGAAACATTTTTACTCCATGTACAATATATTCCATTGAAACAGAAAATTTCAAGAAAGCAGCTAAGAAGACAAGAAGTTGGTTAAATATACGGGGTGGCAGATATGACTTAATTGGCTAAAGCTGGTGTAGAATAGAAAATAAATCTCACCAATAAAATACCATTTCTTCCATTTCATGTTTTTCTGACATTTGAATTTTTTATTTTGCATGTGATTCAGACAATAAAAATATGGCAGCAGTCATTATATACAAGTCTTCCTTATGGTGTTCATATAGACATATTACTAGGCAACATTATCACATTATTCCAAATCGACATTTATTCTTTCTTGAAAACCAACATTTTTTCCCCAGACACTATATGTGTGGCACTATTTGATACCACATAGAATGTGCTTTCGAATGGTGCATGACATAAAGTGCTTAATGTACAGACATATTATAGGTAATGGGGTCAGCTGCCTGCTGAAAAATGACTTTCTCAAGTGAAAGAAATTAAGGAAGCAAGGGATTTGTCATTATTTTTGCTATCCTTATGTGTTTTAGTTTGTGCAAACAAATTATATTGATGCTTCATTATCTGGGTCTGTTTGCATGGAGTTTTTATTTTCATAGTTTTGTGCCATCAATTCAATAAGCTTACTTGTCAGATTAGTCAAATATCATTTGACATCATCACTGTCGTCAACAAAAGCAGCAGCAATGATGATAAAAAAAAAAAAAGGAAAAAGGACAACAACACTTAAAGAGCATTTCAAGGTACACAAGGCACAGTATGCATCTAGTTTCATTTAAGCCTCACAACAACTCTGAGAGTTAGGTACTAAAGATATATTATCCGGCTTTTACCAATGAGGAAACTGAGACTCATAGAGTTTAAGTGTCTAGTCACATGGCTAGGAAGTGTGAGAAAGTACATTCAAACATATCTCTTGGCTCCAAGTCCAGTACCCTATTTTCTTTTTTTTTTTCAAATGCTTTATTAACTTCTGATTTACATCATTCATTTCCGCCAGATTTTGAGTTACAAATTTTCTCCCCGTTTTTCCCCTACCCACCACCCCAAAATAGCAGTCCCACAGGATGTCCCCTCCTCCAACCTGCTCTCTCCCATACCCCTTTCGACTTTTCCAGTGGATCTCTATGCCCCAGTGCCTGTATATCTTATTTCCCAATTACATGTAAAATAGTATTAATAATAGTGTATATATATATATATATATATATATATATATATATTTGAGTATTTGATTTTAAAACTTTGAATGCCAGATTCATTCCCTTCCTCCCTTGTCACCCACCCTTACTGGGAAGATAAGCAGTTCAGACATGTGTGGCTAATGCAAAACAGTAACATAGTAGATATATTGTAAAAGACTGACTATATTTCTCTCCCTCCTATCCCATCTCCCACTTGTTCTATTCTCTACTTTGATCCTGTCCCTTTTCAAAAGTGGGTGCTTCCAACTTCCCTTCCCCCCCAGCCTGCCCTCCCTTCCATTATCCCCCCTCTCATCCCCTTCCCCCACACTCTCCTGGAGGGGGAGATACCCTATTTAGTGTGTATTTCATTCCCTCCTCAAGCCAAATTCAATGGGAATAAGGTTGACCCATTCCCTTTTGCCTTCCCCTCCTTTGTAACCATTTTCCCTTGCCTGTTCTATATGAGAGAGTTTACCCCATTCTGTCTCCCCCCATCTCCTCTCATTATATTCCTCTCTTATCTCTTAATTTCACCTTTTAAGTATCATCCCTTGCTGCCAGTACCCTATTTTCTATGGAAGACTATTTCTTATTATCATCATCACAATAAGTCACATAGTTCCCTGTAATACATTTCTCTTTTACTGTCTAATAAGAATGTTTTTTCTTTCTTTGGATATAATAAGTACCCCTCAGGGAAAGTCCTGAAACAACAAAAAAAATGCCCTAATCCAACCTCTTGGATCTTACCTTTTTGCAGCCTTTCATTATAACTCAGAATTATTATCTGAAGATTGAGCCTTTGGGCTCTCAAAGACCCTTTCTTGTCTCTGGTAGCACCCCTGCACCCTAACATAAACATCACAGGGTGGCATATACACATTAAGACCTGAGAAATCCAGTTATTTTTATTCCAGAATATATATATATATATATATATATATTTATATATACAGAGAGAGAGAGAGAGAGAGAGAGAGAGAGAGAGAGAGAGAGAGAGAAATCTAGGATTCAAAATGATCTTGCTGGTCATTTAGACATGAACTTTTGGAGGATTCACAACACAGTCTTATGAACTTCACCAAAACTTCAAAATGATAGAGATCTTACTACCTCTGAAGGTTGCCAATTTCAATTCTAGAAAACTCTAATTGGTAGGAATCCTTCCCCTTTACATCAAAATGAAATTTGTTGGTTTTTTTTTTTAAACTTCACACTATAGCTCCTATTCCTGCCCTCAGCAGCCAAGAGAATAGGCCAAGTCATTGTTGGATAGCACAGTAACTTTCAAACTATAATATCCCCCTGAAATATTACCTTAGTTAGGCAAACTTTCCTAGTTCCTTCAAATAATCCTTGTATTATATGGTTTCCTATCCACTCAACATTGTGGCTATCCTTGAAAAGATGAGCCCCGTTTTGTCAATGTTCTTCTTAAATTGTGGCATGGAGAGTTAAGCCTGATAATCACAAAATTCAAGAGTTGGAAAGAACTTCTGCAGCCATCTAATCACAGCCACACTCAAGGGAATTGCCACTATAACATATACTACATGTAATAAGACTCTGTTCGAGTTCCTGTAATGGAAGAGAACCCAACGGATCTTGAAGCATCCCAATTTGCAAAAATCTAATTGTTAGGAAACATTTTCCTATCATTAGTCTTCTGTTCACTTTCCACCAGATGTGCTTGGTTCTTGCTTCTCACACCAAAGAGAAATAGCCTCTCCCATAGTCTACATGGTAGACTTTCAGATTCTTTTGTGTGTGTTTGTGTGTGTGTGTGTGTGTGTGTGTGTGTGTGTGTTTGGAGGGGGGAAGGCAGGGCAATTTGGGTCAAGTGACAAGTTTCAGAGGCCAGATTTGAACTCAGGTTCTCCTCTCTCCAGGGCCGATGCTATATTCACTGTGCCACCTAGCTACCCCCAAATTTTCAGATTCTTAAAATGAATTCTCATGTCCTATTCCAATCTTCTCTTTTCTAGCTTTTAATTAACCCTTCAGTTCCTTCAAGTGATCTTCACATGGTGTGAATTGCAGCTCTCTCATTTTCCTAATGGTTCTTCCAAGAACTTTTTGGATCCTGATTCTGCATCCATTCTTTCAGCTATCGCTTTCCAGTCTTACTACAGCTGCAAATTTGAAAAGCATGTTATCTTATGTCTATACTTCAGATGATGCTGGCCAAGGTAGAAGATGTAGTGGTATACAGAGCTAAACTTCAGAGAATTTTCTTTTTGGACAATGATCCAGACCTATAAGAGGTTGCATGTGTTAGTTGGTAGAGAAATTGATCTAGGAAACAGGAATACCTGGTTTTAAGTGGCTATGGGTTAATCACTTAATCTTTAGTTCATCAGGAAACTCTCTAATACTAAAATTTATAGAACAGATATAGATTTACATTGGTAGAAGCTGTTTCCTCACAGGGAATTCACTAGACCGATGAAATCAAAAGTTGGAAACCTTTCTGTGAAGTGATCACAGAACTCATTCATTTTTTAGTAATTTTTAAAAATAATATTTTATTTTTTCTCAGTTACATATCAAGAAAATGTTTAGCATTTTTTACAAGATTTTGAGTTCCAAATTTTCTCCTTCCTTCCTCTCTTCTTCTCCTCTGAAAATGGTAGTTTGATATAGTTCATACATGTACTATCATGTAAAATTATTTCCATGTTAGTCACAGTTGTGAAAAAAACATAAAAAACACAAAAAGAATAAAATAAATTTAAAAAATGAACATGATTTGATCTGTATTCAGAGTCCATAACTGCTTTATCCAGATATAGATTGCATTTTCCTCTTGAGTCCTTTGTACTTCTCTTGAGTTATTAAAAAGAACTGTCATTCATAGTAGATCATAACACAATGTTGCTGATACCATGTACATATTTTTTTCCTGTTTCTGCTCATTTCACTTTGCTACATTTTGTAGAGACATTCTAGGATTCTTCTGAAATTTGCCTGTTCATCATTTCTTATAAAACAATAATGTTCCATTACATTCATATACCATAGCTTGTTCAGCTATTCCCCAACTGATAGGTATTTCCTCAATTTCCAATATTATACCACCACAAAAAGGGAGGCTATAAGTATTTTTTGCACATGTAAGTCCATTCCCCTTTTGAATGATCTCTTTGGGATACAGATCCAATAGTGGAGTTGATGGATCAACGGGTAAGTGCAGTTTGTTTGCCCTCTGGGCATAGTTCCAAATTACTCACAGGAATGGTTAGATTAGTTCACAACTCCAGTAACAGTGCACCATAGTCCCAAATTTCCCACATCCTCTCCAATATTCATTATTTTGCTTTTTTTTGTTATATTAGTCAGTCTGATAGGTGTGAGGTAGTATCTCAGTGTTGTTTAATTTGCAGTCCTCTAATAAAAAATTAGTTAGATCACTGCTGCATATGCCCATAGATAGCTTTGGTTTCTTCATCTGAAAACCGCCTTTTCATTTCCTTTGCTCATTTATCAATTGGGGGATGGTTTGTATTCTTATAAATTTGACTCATTTCTCTATGTATTTGAGAAATGAGCCCTTTTAAAGAGACACTTGTAGAGATTATTTCCCAGCTTTTTACTTTCCTTCTAATCTTGCTTGCATTGGTTTTGTTTGTACAAACTTTTTAAAAAATTAATGTAATCAAAATTATGTGTTTTACATTTTGTTATGCTCCCTCTCTCTTGTTTGGTCATGAATGCTTCTCCCAACAGATCTTTCAGGTAGACTTCACTTTGCTCTTCTAATTTGCTTATGGTGTCACTCTTTATGTCTAAATCAAGCACCCATCTTGACCTTATTTTGCTATAAGGTTTGAGATGTTGGTCTATATCTAGTTTGTCTCCTATTGCTTGCCAGTTTTCCCAGGATTTTTTTTTGTTATAGTGAATTCTTATCCCAAAATAAGGGGGCTTTAATTTTTCAAACACGATTACTACGGTCATTGACTACTACATCTGTGTACACAATCTATTCTATTGATCTACCACTCTATTTCTTAGCCAGTATCAGATTATTTTCATGATTACCTCTGTATAATATTTTGTGATCCGGTATGGCCTGGTCACCTCCCTTTGTTTTTTTTTTCATTAATTTCCTTGCTATTCTCTGCCTTTTGTTCTTCACGATGATTTTATTGTTATTTTTTTCTAGCTCTATAAAACATTTTTGTGCAGTGCTGAATAGATAAATTATTTTAGGCAAATTTGTCATTTTATTATATTGGCTAAGCCTACACATGAGCAATTGATATTTTCCCAGTTGTTTAGTTCTGGCTTTATCTGTGTGAAAAATGTTTTGTAATTGTGTTCATACAGTTCCTAGATTTGTCTTGACAGGTAGTCTCCTTAGTATTTTATACTGTTTACAGTTATTTTAATGGAATTTCTCTTTCTATCTCTTGCTGCTATGCTTTATTGATCAAATAAAGAAATGCCGATGATTTATGTGGCTTATCATATGTCCTGCATCTTTGCTTAAATTTTCATTCTTTTTTCCTTTCTTTTTTGTCTTTTGGAGAGGGGAGGGCAGGGCAATTGGGATTAAGTGATTTGCCCAAGGTTACAGGGATACCAAGTGTTAAGTGTCTGAGGCCTGATTTGAATTCAGGACCTCATGATTCCAGGGCCCATGATCTATTCACTGAGCCTCTTAGTCACCCCAAGTTGTAATTATTTCAAGTCAATTTTTAGTTGATGCTCTAGGTTTCTCTATAATATACCAAAATATCATCTGCAAATAGATGTAGATTTTTTTCTTCCATGACTATTCTAATTGCTTCAATCTCTTTTTGATATTGTTAACATTTCTAGTACTATATTTAAAAATAATGGTAATAATGGACATCCTTGCTTTACCCCTGATCTAATTTGGAATGGTTGCTGATGGGTTTAGAAAGTTTCTGTTTATCATTTTAAGGAATGCTTTCTTTATTCCTCTGCTCTGTCATGTTTTTAATAGGAATGGGTGATGAATTTGTCAAAAAGTTTTTTAAGCATGTGTTGAAATTCTCATATTATTACTGTTAGTATTGTTACTGATATGGACAATTTCCTAATATTGGGCCATCCCTGCATTCTTGGTATATATCCCATCTGGCCATCATGTATAATCCTTGTGATATATTGCCATGATAGTTTTGTAGTATTTTGTTTAAAAAATTATGCATTGATACTCAGGGAAATTGGTCTATAATTTTCTTTCTCTGTTTTAGCTCTTCCTGAATTAGGTATCAGAACCATATTTGTGTCATAAAAGGAGTTTAGTAAGACTTCTTCTTCACATATTTGTTCCAGACAATTTATATAGTATTGGAATTGATTGTTCTTTAAATGTTTGCTGCAATAACAATTTACTACTTACTTCACTATCTTGGTTCCCAGTAGTCTAGGGATCATTCATTTTAAAAACAGTAATGCTGGGAGTAGAAACAGGACCTCTGTGTGGCTCTGGCTTCCACCTTCCCTAATCCATGTAAAAGGGGACTGTGAGCAAACTTTGGAGCTACAGAACCCACAAAATGACACATAAAAGCAAACCTCCCACTGAGGACAGCCTGGAAGGGCGACCGCAATCAGCCAGCACAGCACTCTTGCAGCTGAGCCCAGACCTAAGTGAGCCAGAGGTTTTATCCCCAGGGCATGCCTGAGTAGTCCCAGGCTAGAGGGACTCCAGATTATCAGCAGCTGTCACTGTTGCCAGATTTATCAATACATAGATGCAAAGGACGAAGTGAGAGGTCAGTGCAGTGTGGACTTTGGGACCAGTAATTGGGATTGCATTGATTCTGCCCCCAGGGTGAGAAGCCACTGAGAAGCTGCTGCATAGCCCACACCACATTGCGGCTTCAGCTCCTAACCTGCAGACTGTAGGTGGACCACAAGATCAGTGTGAGGGGTAATCATTCTTGCTTTAACCTGCTTGGATCTGGATTGCAGTCTAGGGTGGAGGTCCTTGGGTGTGTGACCAGCTTGCCAGAGCATGTGGGGGCTTCAGCAAGGGCACCCAAATAATTCCTCCAGTAGCTGAGAAAACCCCAGCATTTGGGACAAAAGCTTCCCTGTCTGGTGGCAGAGTCCTACTGTGGCAAAAAGCCCCAAAGTCAAGTAATTTAGTGGCAACATGGCCAGGCAAAGAAACAAAGAAAACAGAAGAACCAAACATTAGACTCCTATTTGGGAGACAAAAAGGATCAAAGCATGGAAAAAGAGGAAGACAGTAAAGTCAGAACTCCTGCACCAAAAGCTTCAAACAAAAATACAAGCTGGTTACAGGCCATAGAGAACCTTAAGAAGCAGATAAGAGAAGAGGAGGAAAAATTGGGAAGAGAAATGAGAACAATGCAAGAAAATTACAAAATGAGAGACAACAGCCTGACTGAGGAAAATAACATCTTAAAAAACAGACTAACTGAAATGGCAAAAGAGGCTCAAAAAGGCAATGAGGAGAGGAATACCTTAAAAAGCCAAATTTGCCAGATGGAAAAAGGATCTCAAAAGCTCACTGAGTAGAATTACTCCCTCAGATTTAGAATGGACCAAAGGGAAACTAGTGCCATTAAGAGAAATCAAGATGCTGTTAAACAGATTGAAACAAATGAAAGAATAGAAGGCAAAGTGAAATATCTCATTGGAATATCCACTGACCTGGAAAATAGATTCAGTAGAAAAAATTTAAAAATTATTGGACTACCAGAAAGCCATGAAAGAAAGTAGAAATAATCCTCCAATAAATTCTCAAGGAAAACTGCCCTGATGTCTTAGAACCAGAGGAAAAATTAGAGGTTGAAAGAAGCCATGAATCACCTCCTGAAAAGAACCCAAAAAGAAAACTCCTAAGGATATTATATCCAGGTTCCAGAATTCACAGATCAAGGAGGGAATATTACAAGCAGCCAGGATGAAACAATTTGAATATTGTGGACACACAATCAGGAAAACACAGGATCTGGCAGTTTCTACACTGAGGGATCAAAGGGCCTGGAATATGATATTCCGGAGGTCAAAGGAGCTGGGATTAAAACCAAGAATAACCTACCCAGGAAAACTGAGAATAATGTTTCAGGGGAAAATATGGTCATTCAGTGGAATAGAGGACTTTCAAACATTCTTGATGAAAAAACCAGACTTGAATAGAAAATTTGACATCCTGATACAAGAAGCAAATGATGCTTATGAAGGTAAACAGGGAAAATAAATCAGAAGCCACTTATCAAAGTTGAGCTATTAACATTCCTAGATGGAAAAACAATAATTGTAACTGACGAAACTTTTCTCAGTATGAAAATATTGAAGGGAATATATGTGTGTATGTATGTATATATATACATATATGTATATGGCTATATCAGAGGGTTTACGGGCGTATGAATATGTGAATGTATGTATATATTTATATATTTACAGGTATACATAGATAGAGGGCATTGGACCAATTTAATAGGAAGGGATGATACATAAAAGGTAAAATTTAGAGGTGAGAGAGAAATATAATGAGCGGAGATGGGGAGAGAAAGAATGGGGTAAACTCTCTCATATAGAAGAGGCAAGGGAAAATGGTTACAATGGAGGGGAATAATAGGAAGGCAAAAGAGAATGGGTCAGCCTTATTCTCATTGAATTTGGCTCAGGGAGGGAATGGCATACACACTAAATAGGGTATCTCACCCTACAGGAGAGCAGTGGGGAAGGGGATAAGAGGGGGGTTGATGGAAGGGAGGGCAGGCTTGGAGGGAGGGAAGTTGGAATCACCCACTTTTGAAAAGGGATGAGATTGATTAAAGTAGAGAATAGAAGAAGTGGGAGGTGGGATAGGAGGGAGGGAAATATAGTCAGTCTTTACAATATATCTACTATGTTAATATTTTGCATTAGGTACTCATTTTCAACCTATACTGAACTGCTTATCTTCCCATTAAGGGTGGATGACAAGGCAGGAAGGAAATGAATCTGGAATTCAAAGTTTTAAAATAAAATGTTTAAAATTATATATATATATATTACCCTTATTGATGCTATTTTACATGTAATTGGGAAATAAAACGTACAGGCACTGGGGCATAGAGATCCACTATGCTGTACTGGAAAAGTCAAAGGAGGTAGGGGAGAAAATATGGGAGAGAACAGGTTGGAGGATATATCCTGTGGGACTGCTCTTTTGGAGTTGTGGGTAGGGGAAAAAGTGGGGAGAAAATTTGTAACTCAAAATCTGGTGGAAATTAATGATGTAAATCAGAAGTTAATAAAGCATTTGAAAAATGAAAAAAAAAACAGTAATGCCATATAAAAACCCTCCAAATATTCTCACAGAAAATATTGTCTAGCTAGACAGTTCTCCCTCCAAGTTTTAGTTGTAAAAGTGATTCATTGAGAGTATTATAATAAGTGTCAAATAATAATAATAACAATTATATGGCACATTCAAATTTGAAATTTAATTTACATATTGTATTTAATCCTCACAATAGCCAAGGAGGCCAGTACTATTCTTGTCTCTATTGCACCAATGAATAATCTGAGGATAAAAGAAGTTAAAAGAATTGCCTGGGATAGCATACCTAAATGCCTAAGGTCTTACATCTTCCTTACACATATATACATATGTGTATGTGAGTATTTTTCCCCGGGGAAATAAATGGTTATGAGGACTTATAATAAAAATAAGGACAAGGTATCTTTGGCTTTTTAAAAAGTTGTAACTTCAACATTAATCATAGTATCTGGCACACAGTAAATGCTTTATCAATTATTTTCCATATGCTTATTCTTTCCTTCAAAACAAAATTCTTCTACCATTGGGGAAGGATTGCCTTTAGTTTCATAAATGACATGTTAGCTTAGGATTTAATCAGTTAAAATACTGTTAACTTGAGCTCATTCTGCATCATCTTGTTTCCTATAGTATCTTGAGTTTCAACTCTTGTATTTTCTGTACTTTCAAGCACAACAACTATTTTTATATTAAAGGAGAGAAAGAGAGGGAGACAGACAGAGAGACAGAAAAAGAGACAGAGAGACAGAGAGACAGAGACAGAGTTAGGGAGGGAGGAGGGAGGGAAGGAGGAAGTGAAAGAAAGAGAATAGAAGCAATAAATTTCTCTCTCCTAGGAATTATTAGCATTTATCTTTTTTTGGTGGGGAGAGGCACTGGCCAGTAATTTTCATCACTGTGGAGAACCCCTGGTATGAAAACTAATGCTATAAATACAGATTAGAAACCTGGTTTCATTTTACAATAAAGTTGCTTGATTTTTTGACTGACTTTCCCAGCCAGGTTAAGTAACTACCAGGGATAAGAACTTAAACCAGGTTTTCTGCATGTCAATGCCTACTCTATCTACTTTGCCACAATGCCTCTCCATCAATAGTGGTTATACCATTTGAAAAATATTCATCCCAATATAACTTAATAGGACCTTTTTATTTTCTGTAGTTTTCATTGCCTGCCTCAGTTCACGATTTACTTCAATAATCCATTCAGTGTTCTTATAGGATTGTGAAACTTTTTTTTTAATTTGTAGAGGATTGTAGTTACTAATTCAATTGTCTTCCTGTCTGATATTCATCTACTTAAATCTTGAGCTTTTCTTTTTTGCCTGAGTATCTGCCTTTCAAAAAACATTGTGCACTGCCTCCTACTCATGCCCTTTTTTGAGTTAAGACAATCATGTACCACTGTATTCCCCTTTCCCTAGGTTCTGCCTGGTTTCCTACTATTAGAGATATCCTGCAAGGTCATTTCATGAGGAACAAGTCATCAATCTGGGGACATATATATTTGCATCCATGCCCAAACATGAAGTGATCTGTGGAGCTTATTTTGGGATAATGGATGGCATGATATCCATTGCTTCTCTTTCTCAGATAAAACTCACTAATTTTGCTAATTGCTAATAGTAAAATTTGTTGGTTTATGTGCCTACCAGACTGCCTTAAATAAATGGATAAAGGAGCTTAGTTCTCCTCATTAAGCTGGTGATCATTGGATGCACTAGACACAGGTCAACTATGAAGTTAGCCTGTGGGTATTCAGCTCTATCTTTTGTATACTGACGAGACAGCACTGCAACAAATGATCTACAGGTGCCTTCATGGATACTTATTGGCCCAGTGATGCCATAAAAAGGGTAGATGACAATTTTCTGAGCTGTTCAGTTCATTATGGGACAATAGAATTCATATTACTATGTATATTTGATGGTAGTGGTATTAACAGCATGTCTTGGAGTGTGAGATGCTGACTTTTTTACTTTGGGGCCAAAAGGGATAGAATTCATGACTGCTTTTCTCCATCAGATCATGTACATCATTCAATAGTATAAATATGCCTAGCCTTGTAGGTTTACATTTTAGTATGTCATCATTTACAACACTTTGAAATTCAAATCTGTCACTGACCAACTGCTACCCAAGACTGACACCATAGACATCCTCTGTTACACATCCAAGCATTTACTTCCTTTCTCTGCATCTCTGTGTCTCTTCACACACACACACACACACACACACACACACACACACACACACACTGACCCTGGCTTCCTTGCTGTTCTTTGTAATGTCATTCCATCTCTATACTGACAGCCTTTTCACTGATTATCCCTGAAATGCTCTCTTATCTCCACTTTCTGGATTCTCTGGCTTCCTTCAAATCTCAGCTAAGGTCACATATTTTGCAAGAAATTTCTTATTTCCTTCCTTCTGAGATCATCCCCAATTTTCTGTGTATATTTTGTTTGTTGAATTGTGTTTGCATTTTTCTCTTATCCATTACACTGTTAGGTCCCTTAGAATATAATCTACTTTTTTTAAATTTTGTTTTGGTTCTTTTTTCAGGGATATGTGGGAAAATTGTATTGTTTCACACTCAATTATTACCATAAATCCTGGTAAATAACAGGTGCTTGATAAATATTTCATTGACTGACTGACTGGTCTACCAATATAGATTGACAACTTCCCCTCAAGCTAAAATCTTAAAGAGTCATTGCTGACATTGAGAGACAAGGTCACTTTCCCAGGGTCATAAACTAGTAGTTATAGGCATAGGACGCAAACTCTGCTATACTGTCCCACTTCCTCTTCCTCAGTACTTTTCTTCAGGGTTTATCTTGTTCCTCTAATGTGGACCCTATTATGATATGAAGTCCTTGAGCACAACAACTATACTTTTGCCTTGCTTTGTGTACTTAGAACTTAGCAGAGTGAATGTCATATAGCAATCACTTAATTAATGCTTTTTATTGTTGACTTACTTAGGCATTTTATAGTACTTTGTAACTTGAACTTAAGCACTATTTAATTGACCCATATATCTGCTATACAACTTTTGCAAATTTAACTTGGTTGAAGAATTCCATGAATTATTTTAATATATGACACAATTCATTTTCTGCCTTAGAATTGTTTGTATCATTAGGACATAATTTTTATAATTTCTCATCTTGTGGGGATCACTTAGACTCTAGAATTTTAGACCAATGAAACATATCTGTCAGTTACCTAAACTTTTAAAAATCTCTCCAAATCTAGTTTTTATGACACAGTCTGGATGGCTTTTCTCCTTCCTATCTATCATGTAATCTAAGATGAACAATAACTTCCTCAAATGGTACCTATCATTTCTGCTTCAATTGTTTTAATAGTACAAGGAAATATTAGGATACAAATAATATTTATTCACCACAACAAAAATGTGGGCTCAGATTGACACAGGATTAAAGCATTAACATGTCTTCTGCCTGTTCTCTCTCTGTTTTAAAATTTTCCTTTCAAACACAGCCTCACACACCCTTGCGACCTTGGGCAAGTCACTTATACTATTCTTGTCTAAGTTCCATCATCTATAAAATGGGTTTAATAATAGCACCTGCATCCCTAGGTTGGTGTGAGGATCAAATAAGATAATAACTGTAAACCACTTATAACAGTGCTTGGAACATAATGAGCATTATATAAATGTTAGCTATTATTAGCTAATTCTATTCAATAGTCCTTTTCTGTAGGTATTCCTTTTTTCCTTTTCATTGACAAAGCCTTTCCTAGAGCAGTTCATATGTGTTCATCATTCCTGTGGAAAACTACTGCAATTATTACCAATAATTGAGAAGTTATGTCACTTCTTTTCTCCAAAACCACGGTCAGAAAATCTCATGTTGTGACAGTGAAAATATATCTAAGTCCACGTCAAGAGGGGCATCCTTCCTGCAATATACCTCTGCTTTTAATTTTGCTGTGCAATCAGTTTCTCTCTGAAAGGAAGGAAAGAGGGTTGATGACCAAAGGGCTCTCTGGGTTAACTTTCACATCCCAGGGCAACTGAGTGGCTTTTACTTCAAAGTTTACTAGAAAGCCCAGAAGGTCTTCTGGGAATAGCCACCATCATTGAAATCTGTTTTCTAGAAGTCTCCAAGAGACATGCCCACAATCTCTATAAAATGTTATGATCATAAGTCCAGGCCAAGGTTCACTAAACCAGGCAAGCTGATCAGGAGATACATCTACCCACCTCACATATGTGGCATGTTGACAGAGTTTACAACATTGCCACTGTGATTAATAACACTACACTAATCTCTAGGCAATAAGAGGGATTTTTTCTACATAAAGCAAGGGTCAATAACATTAAGAAAAGATGTGTCAATATTCAATTTATTTCTGAATTTAAAATGCAAAAGAGTGTCAAGTTATGATATACTTTATAAACAGATGACTTACACTGGGCTGAGCAGGGACAACTTTATTGGGGAAATAAAAGTGCGTTTGTTGCATACATGCTCTACTGTTTTGGAGTAATCAAGAAGACAAGCACTCTGAAAAAAATGAAAATACTGAATAATAGACTATTTTAAAAATACCTTTATTGCTTTCAAGAACATATACATTAACCAGAATAACCAATTCCTAACTAAAAGTAATTATCAAAGACCTGAGAGTGATTTGTTGCAACTTTATAAGAGGACCAATCAAAGCCACTACTCTCCTCTTTGTTATATTATACCAATATTATATATATATATATATATATATACACACACACACACATACATACATACACAATTGTGGTATTTTAAACGTATTTTGAAAGTCACCTCCTTCTCCCCTAATGCCTGGCAGACTGTCATCACTTAATAAATGCTTGCTAATTGATTTATTTGGTTTTACATTGTAAATCTTTCTTTTTTCTTATAGGAAATTCAATTTATTTTCAAAGTGTTGCAAATTTTCAAACAATGTTGGGGAACCTGCATCATTGAGGCCACAGGTGACCCTCTAGGTCTTCAAGTATGGTCCTTTGATTGAATCCAAACTTCACAGAACAAATTTCAGTCAAAAGGCTTGAGGACACTTGAGGATCTACAGGCTTATATGATGCCTTAAGTATGCTAGTCACCCACCCATTTTTTAATTAAATGAATTCTAAAGAAAATAAGATTTTATTTGTTATTTTCCAAACCTCTTCATTAAACATGTTTTTTCTTTTGTCTGACATATCTCTTATAATACTGCTTAAGTTGATTCATTCATGATTCATCTACAACAGACATGTAGGAGAGTTATTCACTACTCTCCTTAGAATATACTAGAATATGAGATATTCCCAACTTCTGTGATACATGGAAAATGAAAATAAATTAAATCTCAGGAAGAAAAAGAACTAACATTATGCCTCAAATGCATTTTGGTTAACTAAAAATTATTTTTTTAATCTGATTTGATTTATTTTTTAGTTTACATCATTCATTTCCACAAGATTTTGAGTAACAAATTTTCTCCCCATTTTTCCCCTACCTACCACCCCAAAACATCTATTCCACTGAATACCCCTTCCCCCAATCTGATCTCTCCCATATATTCCCCCATCCCCCTCCAAATTTCCAGTTGGGCATGTTGAATCTCTATGCACCAGTGCCTGCATATTATCTTTCCTTCCCAGTTGTATTTAAAATATTATATATATATATAAACATTTGATTTTAAACTTTGAATTCCAGATTCTTTTCCTTCCTCCCTCATCACCCTCCCTTACTGGGAAGATAAGCAATTCAATATAAGTTGTACATGGATTTTCATCAAGAATGCTTGAAAGTCCTCTATTCCATTGAATGAGCATATTTTCCCCTGAAATGTGATACTCAGTTTTGTTGAGTAGGTGATTCTTAGTTTTAATCCCAGCTCCTTTGACCTCCATAATATCATATTCCAAGCCCTTCTATCCATCAGTTCAGAAACTGCCAGATCCTGTGTTATCCTGATTGTGTTTCCACAATACTCAAATTGTTTCTTCCTGGCTGCTTGCAATATTTTCTCCTTGATCTGGGAATTCTGGAACCTGGCTATAATATAAATAAGTGTTTTCTTTTTGGGGTCCTTTTCAGGAGGTTATTGGTCAACCTCTATTTTGCCCTCTGGTTATAAAACATCAGGGCAATTTTCCTTGAGAATTTCTTGAAGCATGATTCCTGGGTTCTATTTTTGATAATGGCTTTCAGGTAGTGCAATAATTTTAAAATTTTCTCTCCTTGATTGGTTTTCCAGGTCAGTGTTTTTTTTTTCAATGAGATATTTCACATTTCTCTTATTTTTTTCATTTGTTCAGATCTGTTTAATAGTATCTTGATTTCTCATAAAGTCACTACCTTCCATTTCCTCCAACTTAATTCTGAAGGTATGATTCTCTTTAGTGAGCTTTTGAGATTATTTTTCCATCTTGCAAATTTGGCTTTTGAAGGCATTCTTCTCCTTATTGGGTCTGTGAGCCTCTTTTGTTATTTTGGTTTGTCTATTTTTAAGGTGTTATCTTCTTCAGTCAGATTGTTGACCCTCATTTCATAATTTTCTTGCATCATTCTAATTGCTCTTTCCAAATTTTCCACCACTTCTCTTATTTAGTTTTCAAAGTCCTTCTTAAACTTCTCTTTGGCCTTTAGGCAGCTTATTCTTTTCTTGGAAGCTCTTGGTGTAGGAGTTCTGACTTTGCTCTCTTCCTCCTGGTCCATACTTTGATCCTTTTTGTCCCCAAAAGATGAATGCAAAGTTGGATTGCTGTGTTTGCCTTGCTTCCCTCATTTGTTCATGTTGCCACTCTATTACTTGATTTTTTAGCTTTTTGCCACAGTAGAACTCTGCTACCAGAGGGGAGAGCTTTGTCCCAATCTCTGGGGTTTTCTTAGATGCTGGAGCTATTAGCTGGCTGTCCCCTCAAATGCCTCCACATGCTCTGGCACACTGGTCATGCACCCCAGGACCTCCACCCCAGACAGTGATCCAGATCCAAGCTGGTTAAAGCAAGAGCTATTATCCCTCAAACTGGTCACTTGGTCCCCCTATAGTCTGCAAGGCACAATCTCTGAAGCAGCCTTGTGGTGGTAGCTGCAAGGCCACCACGCCTCAGTTGCTTCTCACCCTGGAAGCAAAGCCTGACCACACTCCCAAACTACTGGATCCTGAAGTCCACACTGAATGGACTTCTCACTTTGTCCTTAGTATCTATGGATTGAAAATTCTGCAAACTGCCATGGCTTCTGGTGATATGAAGTCCCTCCTGCTGGTGACTGGTTGTGTCCACCCTGAGGCTAAAACCTCGGGCCCTTGCGTGGCTGGGTTCGGTTCCCAACATGCTATGCTGGTTGTTTTCTGCTGACCTGCCAGGCTATCTTAAGCAAGAGGTTAGCTTCTCTGTGTCATTTTGTGGATTCTGTAGCTCCAAAGTTTGTTCAAAGTCAACTTTTACATGAATTGGAGGAGGTGGAAGTATGAGCCCTGAGGAAGTCCTGTTTGGTTAACTAAAAATGGGACACAAAGGAGTCTAATGAAAAATAATCTTCAGATGTAGGAGAAATACATAACATATAATGAGTGTATTCATGAGCATAAATTCCTTTTCCCAATGGTTATTATATGAATTATTTCTTATATGTTTAATCTTCTGAACTTGTAAGCTCAAAAGGAAAGTAACAATTAAAAATAATTTTAACATGGCCCTACTTGTTGGATTAGTTGTTAGATTTTATATATTCCAAGGTAAAGAATTACATTACATGAGAAGAGAATTGTATGATTTTTATGCATTCTATCATTAAACATTTCTCTCTTGCTTTTGTGAATATGCTTTTGAATCATTCATTATTTTTACTCTATTCCATGTCACATGATTTTGAACTACTCAGAATTCTTGATCTTATTGCTTAGCCTGCTTTGTACCTTTTCTCCCTGTCTGTGCCAATTTTATAAATTCAGGAAACATTTATTATGTGCCTATTTGGGCAAGTCAATGTGCTGGAGACACAGAGGCAGAATAACAAAATAAAATAAATATTTCTAGTTCCTACACTCAAAAAATTTTGCATTTTGGGGGTGTCTATAAGGTTGTATGTTAATTATCTGCCAACTATCTACCTGATATATGTATGTGATTGTAGAAAACAGCATGTGTAAATGTATGAAAGTGGAACTTAAATGGCAGGTACAGAAACAGCTATCGATTCAGTTTGGTAAGTACATAGTTTGAGCAAAAGCGAATAATATGAAATAAGACTAGAATGGTAGGTGGGAATGAGCTTATGGAGGGCTGTAAATGTCAAGCTGGGGTTTTTTGTATTTTATCCTGCCTTTTTTTGGCAATAGATGGAGTCTAGTCTAGCTTTGCCTAATGAAAGCCAGCCCCAGGGTTACAACAGAACCAATATATTATGTAGGACTATCAGTGTCTGCCACATGATAGCTTCCTCTTGAGGAAGATATATGACACAATCACACAAAATCCAAGCTCACTCCTCAGCTAGGCTTGAAAAACTAAATAAAGCAGTTCTATAAAATGTTGCATGGCCATAAATACCATTTGACAAGGGTTTTCATGGGTTGTATAGCTCTTCATTTGGGAGAAAGCATTAGGGAATTTTAATTTTATTTCATGATTAGTGAACCTGAAATAAAGAAAAAAATTCTTCAGCTTTCACATTGTATAGAGAATTACAACTATGAAGTTAAGAGGCATATTTCTTGTTTAGTGGAGTGTCCTATAAAACCTGACAAGCCTTGAAAGGTCAAATATTTATAATGACATTTCCTAGAATTTTATTTAATCACATTGTTTATGTTCTGATCAATGCCCACTTATTGGTTCCTTTCAGACACATATCAACATGAAAAATTACCTTTTCATCATTCCCTGGGGTGTCTCTCAGCTGTTTACATGTTTTAACACACTGCCTTGGGTCTCTCTCATTTAGTTTCATGAAAGAGGATGGGAAATTTATGAAAAACCAGTTCAAAAACAAATAAAATACAATTTATTTTGATCTAAAATTGGAACAATAAAATCCTTATCTTTTAAAAAATTCAGTTATATATAAATATATAGAGTAATCCTACTATGCAAAGTTTGCTTGGGGGTAAACATGAGACAGCATGAATCAATGGTAAAACAAACATTAGCAATGGGGTTAGAGGAGAGAGTTTGTACTTAATTTAAAAAATGCTATGATATTATGTAAAAAAGTTTGGTTACAAATAACAGATAACATGTCCTGATATTTCTTTCAGAGGTGGAAATGCTAGGAATAGTAAGTATTGTGTGTGTGTGTATGTGCATATATATATGTATATACACATCACAAATTTTGTAATCAACTGATCAGTTCTTATTACTATTACATGGGCTTCGCCCCCTTTTTTCTATAATCCTTTTCATTACTTAAATGAGATGGCTTTGTGGGTAGGAGAAAGTTATGGAGGAAATTTTGTTAATTTTAAAATAAAACCTAAATTGGATTTTTATTTTATTTCAATTAAATACACAATTTATTTTAGCTTTTTACATTCACTTTTATACAATTTTGAGTTCTCATTTTTTCCCTCCCTCAGCACTCCCCTCCCCAAGATAGCATGCCATCTGATATAGGCTATACACATACAAACATATTAAACATATTTTCCCATTGGTCACATTGTGAAAGAAGAATTAGAAAAATAAGGAAAAAAAAACAAGGAAGAAAAAAATAACAACAAAAAAGTAAATAGTATGCTTCAATATGCATTCAGACTTCATAATTCTTTTTCTAGATATGTATAGCATTTTGTATTCTGAGTCTTTTGGGATTGTCTTAGATCACTGAATTACTGAGGAGACCTAAGTCTATCAAAGTTGGTCCTCACACAATGTTGATGCTATTGTGTACAATGTTCTACTCATTAGAACTGCTATAAATATTTTTGTACATATGGATCCTTTTCCCTTTTCTGTGATCTCTTTGGGATACATGCCAAGTAGTGGTATTGCTGAGTCAAAAGATATGTAAAGTTTTATAGTCTTTTGGGCATAGTTCCAAATAGAATGGGTGGATCAGTTCACAATGCTCCAATAATGCACCAGTGTTCCATTTTTTCCACATCTCCAAAATTTATTGTTTTCCTGTTACTTTTCAGGTTAACCAAGTTGATAGGGGTGATGTGGCACAACAGATTTGTTTTAATTTGAATTTCTCTAATCAATAGTGATTTAGCTATTTTTTCATATGATTGTAGATAGCTTTAATTTCTTCCTCTGAAAGCTGCCTCTTCATATCCTTTGACCATTTATTAAGTGGTAAATGACTTGAATTGTTGTTTTTTTTTAAAGCAATCAGGGTTAAGTAACTTGCTCAAGGTTACATGGGCAGTTATTTCTGGGTGTGGTGCTAAGTATCTGAGCCCGGATTTGATCCCCAGGTCATCCCGATGCTGGAGCTGGTGCTCTTACTCGCTAAGCCACCTGGCCGCACATTGACTTGAATTCTTATGCATTTGACTCCATTCTCTATATATTTCAGAAATGAGGCCTTTGTCAGACAAACTGGCCATAAAAATTGTCTCCCAGATTTCTTTTTTTTTTTTCCTAATCTTGCTTGTATTGGCTTTCTTCATGTAAAAACTGTTAAATTTAATGTCATAAAAATTATCCATTTTGCAATTAATAATATTGTCTCTTTTTATCATAATTTCTTTCCTTCTCAATAGATCTGAGAGGTAAACTATTACTTACTCTCATAATTTGTTTATAGTATCACCATTTATGTCTAAATCATGTACCCATTTTGACCTTATCTTGGTATATACAGTGTAAGATGTTACCCTACTTTCTGCCAAACTATATTCTAATTTTCCCTGCAGATTTTTATCAAATAGTGAGTTTTTATCCCAAGAACTGGAGTCTTTGTGTTGTTCAAACAGTAGATGACTATGATCATAAACTACTGCGTCCTGTATACCTAACATATTCCACTGATCCACCACACTACTTCTTAGCCAGGACAAGTAATTTTGATGTTTAGTATTTTATAATACAGTTTTAGATCTGGTACCACTAGGGCATGTACCCTTGCATTTCTTTTCATTAATTCTCTTGATATTCTGGAGCTTTTGTTCTTCCATATTAATTTTTTTCTAGCCCTATAAAAATTTTGTTTGGGAGTTTGTTATGGCACTGAATAAATAAATTAATTTAGGTAGAATTGTCTTTTTTTTATTATTTTAGATTGGCCTACCCATGAGCAGCTGATATTTTTTCTAATTATTTGTATCTGATTTTATTTGTGTGAAAGGTATTTTGTAATTGTGTTCTTATAGTTCCTACATTTATCTTGGCAGATAGATTCCCAAATACAGATATTTTAATGTAATTTCTCTTTCTATCTCTTGTTGTTGGCTTTATTAGTTATATATATATATATATATACAAATGCCTATGATTTATGTGAGTTTATTTTATAGCCTGCAACTTTGCTAAAGTTGTTTATTGTTTCAAGTAGCTTTAGTTGATTCTCTAGTATTCTCTAAGTATATCATCATATCATCTGCAAAAGAGTGATAGCTTTGTTTCTTCTTTGTCTATTCCTTCAATTTATTTTTCTTCTCATCGCTAATGCTAACATTTCTAGTATGATACTAAATAAAAGTGGTGATGATGGACATACTTGTTTTAACGCCAATCTTATTGAAAGTACTTCTAGCTTCTCCCCATTACATATAGTGCTTGCTGATAATTTTAGATAGACACTACTTATTTGAAAGAAAATGATTTACTCCAATGCTTTCTAGGGTTTTTATTAGGAATGTTTTGTATTTTGTCAAAAGCTTTTTCTGAATCTGTTGAAATAATAATATGATTTGTTAATTTTGTTATTGATATGGTGTAATAGTAATGGAATTTAAAGATCCCCCTGTATTGGCATGGTTTTTGGATTGATTGTGCTCAAACCTAGAGCTTGTGAATCCCACTTGTGCGATGGACTTGTTGATGTGAAAAGAGAGGGCTGAACTGGGAGGAACCAATGAAGTAAATTTAGAGAGACACAAGGAAAGAGAGAGGTAGAAGAACTTTTTGGAAACAGCATCTTGGAGTCAGAGAGAGACAGAGAGGATTGCTAAGGGCCAGTTTGAATTGCCCAGGACTTTTGAGAGCTGCCACCCAGAGCTGCCAAGGACTGAGGAGACGTGGCTGTTATGCTCGTACTTTACCTGTTTGTTTTGAAGTTGTTTCGCCAGATTTGTTCACTAGTGAAAGACAGTGCTGTTGTTGCAGAGGTTCTGGAATTTGGCTGTTGGTTCAGAGCTCCTGAGACTGTTCTGCAGACAGAGAGTGAATTGTGCCCTCTGGCGAAGGCCAATGTTGTTGTTGCAGAGGGTCCTGGAACATTGCTATTGGTTCAGAAGCCCTGAAGAATGATTTTCTTTTTGTATGTTTACAGAAATCCTGGAAGAGGGTTTTGCTAATGGTTTCAAGGTTCCTAGGACTGTTCTGCAGGCAGAGAATGAATTAATGAAGACTCTGGCAATGTATTTTGCGGCCTTGCTAAGCTTTGTCTCTGCAGGAACAAAGATTGCTGACAACTTGCCTCTTGTCAACATGAAGAAAAGACCTCTCTTTTTGGTATTAAATGCTGTGCTTAAGCTTGTTGTAACTCTGGGGTAGATTCAATTGTGATACAAGGGTGGGGAACTTTTGACCTTTTTCTGCTCTGTGATTGACCAAATGAATGTACTTTACTTATGATTGGAAGCTAATCTCCATTTGAAAAAAGGGGCTTTGTGGTTGACTAAATGAATGTACAGCCTAGGTGTGGAGAAGTACTTAGAAGAGAATCTTTGGGATTGAATAAATGAATTATAATGTCCAGGGGTGGAGTAGTACTTGGAGATTATTGAATTATACTTGGTGAATGCTGTATTTTGAATTATGCTATATTTTTATTTTCTCTGTTCTTAATTTTTCACTGAATAAAATGGAAAGCACTTATGCTGGTATTTTGAACCTTGGCAAGTTGCCTTTGCTTGCCATTACATATGGGCAATTATGCTGATAGTTTTGGAATATTTAACCATTCCTGCATTCCTGGTTTAAATCTCACCTGGTTATAGTGTCTTTCCCTCATGATAAATTGATGTAATCTATTTGCAGATATTTTATTGAAATTTTTACATTAATATTAATTAGATAAACTGTTCTATAATTTTCTTTCTCTGTTTTGGCTTTTCCCAGTTTAGGCATCTGTACCATATTTGTATCCTAAACAGAATTTTGTATCTCTCCTTCTTTGCCTATTTTTCCAAATAGTTTTCATATTAATGGAATTAAATTTTCTTTAAATGTCTGGTACAATTCACTTATAAATCCATCTAGCCCTGGAGATTTTTCCTAGGGAGATCATTGATGGCTTCTTAAATTTCTTTTTCTGAAATGTGGTTATTTAAGTATTTTATTTCCTCTTCTGTTAATCTGGGAAATTTATATTTTTATACATCTTCCTCCATTTCACTAAGATTGTCAGATTTATTAGCGTGCATGTAGCCAAAATAGCTCCTAATTAATTTTTTTTTAATTTCCTGTTCATTGTTTGTGAATTTACCCTTTTGATTTCTGATGCAGGTAATTTGGTTTTCTTCTTTTTTCTTTTAAATTATGTGATGCAATGGGTTTCTCTATTTTATTGTTTTTTTTCTCATAAAACCATCTCAGTTTTATTTATTACTTCAATAGTTTTCTTAATTTCAATCTTATTGATATGTCCTTTGATTTTCATAATTTCTAATTTATATTTAATTAGGGATTTGTTCTTTTTCTAATGTTCTTATATTTATGCCCAACTCATTGATCTTCTCTTTCTCTATTTTATTCATGTAAGAATTTAGAGATATAAAATTTCCCTTAAGAACATCTTTGGCTGCATCTCATAAGTTTTGGCACAGTGTCTTATTTTCATCATTCTCTTTATGAAGTCATTACTTTTTGGTATGATTTGTTTTTTGCCCCACTCATTCTTTAGGATTAGATTTTTTACTTTCCAATTCATTTTAGTTATCTTTCCATGGTCCTTTATTACAAGTAATTTTCTTTCATCATTATCTGAAAAGAATGCATTTTGTATTTCTGCCTTTCTGTATTGGATTGTGGTCAATTTTTGTGCAGGTGCCATGTATGACTGAGAAAAAAGTATATATTCCTTTCTATCCCCATTCAGTTTTCTCCAGAGGTATACAATATCAAAGTTTTCTAAAGTTCTTTTCATCTCCTTAACTTCTTTTTTTGTTTATTTTGTGGATAAATTTATTGAGTTTTGAGAGGGGGAGGTTGAGGTCCCCCACTAGGTATTGTTTTCTTTATCATCTCACTTAATTTCTCCTCTAGGAATTTGGATGGTATATCACTTGGCACATGTATGTTTAGTATTGATATTGCTACTTTCTATGATAAATTTTAGCATGATGTGGTTCCCTTCCTTATATATTTTAATTAGATCTATGCTACAACTGCTTCTTTTTACTTCAAATGAAGCATAATATATTTTGTTCCAGCCTTTTACTGTTATGCTCTGTGTATCTCTGCTTCAAATGTGTCTCTTGTAAACAACATATAGTAGGTTTATGGATTTTTTTTAATTTTTAATTTTTTTTATTTTTTTTAAGCAATCAGGGTTAAGTAACTTGATCAAGGTTACACGGCCAGTTATTTCTGGGTGTGGTGCTAAGTATCTGAGCGCAGATTTGAACCCCAGGTCATCCTGACACTGGAGCAAGTGTTCTTACTCACTGAGCCACCTGGACGCCCCTAAGCAATCAGGGTTAAGTAACTTGCTCAAGGTTACATGGCCAGGTGTTTCTGGGTAGGTGCTAAGTGTCTTAGCCTGGATTCAATCCACAGGTCATCCTGAAACTGGAGCTGGTGGTCTTACTCACTGTGCTACCTGGCTGTCCCCCCCCCCCTTTTTATAATTTAATTTTTTTTAATCTATACTGACAGCTCCTTCCACTTCATGTGAGAGTTCTTCCCATTTCCATTCATGATTATGATTGCTAACTGTATCTTTCTCTCCATCCTATTTCCCCCCATTTATTATTCTCTCTCCTTGATACCTTTCCCTCCTCATCAGTGTTTTGCTTCTGACTACTGCCTCCCTCAATCTGCCTTCTTTTCTATCCACCCCCCCCCACTTTTCTTTCCCTTTTCTCCTCCTACTTCTCGAAGGGTGAGATAGATTTCTATCCCCAAGTGAGTGTGTATGTTATTCCATTTCTGAGCCATTCAATACCTTTTAAATAATAGTATTTGTATAAGAGCTAAGCATCTTTAAAATGTAAACCTAGACATGCATTAATTTATTTTGTTCTAATTGAAACTTTGGGTGGAAGGATGACATTATCAGTTTTATTCAGATGCCCTCATGATTGAACCCAAATTATGTAAACTAAGCTATGGACATGGACTCTATAATAAAAATTCATATTAACATAAGATCTTAAATATTATTAAAGGTTTCCTCACAACCAACATTACTGTGCCTTAAGTAGTTAGAAAAATATTTCCCCCACTTTATGAAGGAGAAATTCAGTATTAGAGTTTTATGTGACTTGTCCACAATTATAAAATTAGTCAATAATATTTCTGTGACTTGAGCCTAGGTGCCATCATAATTAAATCAGTGTTCTTTTGACTACATAAAATTTTTCATCAGAGCAAGTTGCCCAAGTACAAAGAGAAGACCTAGAGCTTACACAATTAGATATAAGAAAAGTATTAATTTTCAAACAGAGATTGATAATCACATCATACTTATCAGTGATGCCAAACCCAATAAACTTTTTTTCTTTAAAGAAAGTGAGGCATTTATACCTCAACTTGCATCAGAGTTCATCAATTCTTTCTCTGGAGTCAGACACCAATTTTCATTTAATCTTTTTGAATTTTTGTGGCACATTGCATTGATCAGAGTAGCTAAGTCTTTCACAGTAAATCATCTTTACAATATTGCTCTTCCTGTGTACAATGATTTCCTGGTTTCACTCACTTCACTTTGAATTATCTCATATAAATCTTCCTAGGTTTTTCTGAAACCACCCCACTCCTTATAATTTCTTTTTTTTTTTTTTGCTTTTTGGAGGGCAGTTGGGGTTAAGTGACTTGTCCAAGGTCACGTGACTAGTTTTTGTGCTAAGTGTCTGAGGCAGGATTTGAACTCAGGTATTCCTAACTCCGGGGCTGGTGCTCTACTCACTGAGCCACCTGGACACCCCATCCCTTATAATTTGTTACAAAAAGATAATGTTCCATCACAATTATACACCACAACTTGTTCTGCCATTCCCCAATTGAAAGGCAGTCCTTCAATTTCCAATTCTTTGCCACCATAAAAAGAGCTGCCACAAATATACTTTTGGTACATGAAAGTCATTTTCTTTCTTTTTTTTTCTTGGATCTCTTTGGAATACAAACCCAAGTGTAGTATGAATGGATCAAAGAGTATGCACATTCTTTTATCTTTTTTGGTCTAGGTTTTAATTGTTCTCCAAAGAGGTTTGACAACTTGACAACTCCAACATTTCACTAGAATATTTATTTTCCCATATCTCTTCCATTATTTGCTACTTCTGATAGTTTTGAGGAGGTACCTCAGAGTTTTAAGTTACATTTATCTAATCAATAGTAATTCGACCATTTTTTTATGTGACTATAGATAGCTTTGATTTCTTCATATGAAAAGTGCCTGTCCATATCATTTAACCATTTATCAATTTGGGAATAGTTCTTATTTTTATAAAATTTATTCTGTAAATTTTACTCAGTTCCCTAAAATGGGGCCATTATCTGAGAAACTTGTAAAAAATGTTTGCTATTACTTCATTATCTGTGGCACCTTTTAGCAACATGTAATTTCCTTGATATTTCATATTATTAAATTTATTTTTTTCTTTGTCTAAGATCATGATTGTTACTCCTGCCCTTTTAAACTTCAGTCTAAAAAGAATAGATTCTGCTCCAGCCTCTTCTTTTTACTCTGTGTTTTATTTTGTTTGTTTCAAGTATGCTTCTTATAAATAACAAATTACTGTGTTTTATTTTCTACTCTATTCACCTATTCACTTCCATTTTATGTATCCTTTCAGCCCATCACAGTTATAATTTCCGTATATTTCACTTAGGCCTATTTTATCTTTTTATCTTTTTTTCTCTCATTTTACCATGCTCCCCCTAAAAAAAAAATCCGTTTCTCTTCTGACCACTGCCTAAATTAATCCTCCCTCTCTTCTATCCCTCTAAGTGTCCGTGTGTGTGTGTGTGTGTGTGTGTGTGTGTGTGTGTGTGTAGGCAATTCTCTCTTTGAACCAATTTAGATGAAAGTGTGGTTCAAGTTCTGCCCTCCCATCCACCCCATTTTCCTTTTTACTACAAAAGTCTTTTCTTGAGTATCTTCTTTGTGAGATAATTTTCCCCATTCTTCCTTTATCTTCCCCTTTCCCCCTGTATTCCTCTTTCTCATCCTTTTATTTTTTGAGATCATCCCAACATAGTCAACTTGCTATCACGCCTTTTTCCTAGGTAAACTCTTTTTAACTGCTCTAATAAAATTAAAGTTCATAGAAGTTACACATATTATTTTTCCACACAGGAATGTAAACAGTTTAACCTTACTGAATCCCTCATGTTTCCTCTTTCATATTACCTTTTTTGGGCTTCTCTTCAGTCTGATATTTGAATGTGAAATTTTATATTTAGCTCTCATCATTTCATCAGGAATGCTTGAAACTCCTCTATTTCATTAATTATTCCATTCATCCATTTTCCTCCAAAAGATTATAATAAATTTTGCTAGATGGGTTCTTTTTCACTGTAATCCTAGCTCCTTTGCCTTCTGGAATATCATATTTCATGTCATCTGTTTCTTTAATATAGAAGCTCAAACATTTTGCGTGATACTTACCATGGATTTATACTATTTGGTTTTGTTTTTCTTTCTGGCTACTTAACACTCTTTATCTTTGACCTGGGAACTCTGGACCTAGGCTGTAATATTCTCAAGAGTTTTAATTTTGGGATATCTTTCAAGGAAGATTCTCAGTTTACCCTCTTTAGTTACCATGTCAAGGAAGTTTTCCTTTATAATTTCTTGAAATATGATGTATAGGCTCTTTTTTATTTTCATGAATTTCAGGTAGTTCAATTATTCTTAAAATGTCTTTCCTCATTCCATTTTCTAGTTCATTTTTTTTCCTGATGTGATATTTCAAATTTTTTTCATTGTTTTGCTTTGTTTTTACTATTTCTTGATGTATTATGAGATCATTAACTTCTACTCTCCCAATACAAATTTTGAAGGAATTAGTATTTTTATGAGCCTTTATATCTATTTTTGTACAATTATTTTTTAAGGAATTATTTTCTTCAGTTAATTTTTCTGTCTCTTTTTACTTCCATTGGGCCAATTCTGTTTTTAAGTTCTTATTTTTTTCAGTATGTTTGTGTCTCTTTTATCAAGCTCTTAATTCTCTACTATTCCTTGAGCACAATTCGTGTTCTTAAACTTGGCTATTTCTTGAATCACTCATTTTCCCCTACATTTTCCCCTTTATTACTCTTATGGCTTTATTTAACACTTTCAGAAATTCTTGCTGAGCTTGTGTCAAATTAGCATTTTTCTTTGAGGTTCGTTTTTTTTTAATAATTATTTTCATGTTATTTTCTTCTGCCTTTGTGTGTTGATCTTCCATACCACCATATAAGATTTTTAAGGCTGAGTTGTTTTTTGGCAGATCTGTTCATTTTCCAACCCTTTTCTTGACTGAATATTATATTAAAGTTGGGCTATGCTCACCTGGGGTTGGGTTGGTGTTGTCCAAATCTTCAGGCATTTTTGTGTTGCTTTTCTTTTGAGTAGCTTCAAGTTTTCAGTGCTTCCAAGATTGCATGACTTGGGGAAAGCTCTACTTTCTGCTCTCCTGGTCTATACTCTGGCCTTTACCTTGGAAGAGCCCTTGTTGCCCCAAAACATTGGCTCTCCTATAGGTCCCTTGATTTTTTGTAGCCACAAATTCTTGTAATCCTCTCTGCCTTGGAAATAAAACCATGACCTCAGCTTCTTTGTGACTGACCACATGTTCTTCTATCTGTCCTGAAACTGTGACCCAGAACTGTGACCAAGGAGAACATATAGGAGATACAGTGGATAAATAGCATAATGATTTGAATTCAGTGCCAACAAAGGGTCTCCTGCAGTTTTTTTTGACCAGTTGTATGACACCCTTACTTTCTCAGGGGTGACAGTTCCCAATGCTGCTGCAATCCATTTTACCTCCAACATCCACAGCTGGTTTTACCACTAACTGCACTTTGCACTGGACTTCACTCTGTTGTCACAGAGCTCTCCTATTAACCTCCTAAGTAAACTTCAATTGGAAAAATGTTTCACTCTGGTATTTTGTTCACCCTGCCACTTCAGAATTTAATTGGAAGGCTTATTGTAAAGATGTTAGGAGGGGAATGTTGAGGGAGATCAGTAGGATTTATAACTATTCTATACCATCTTGGCTCTCCAAAAATATTCTTTGGAAAAAACAAAACTGAATAATTTGATCTAGTTTGTAATTGAGACAAGGTTGATGCTAAGATCAAGAACAGGCTTGTTAGACCATGAATTGTTAATCTAACTGATGGAGGCACTCTTCAAGAAACTTTAGTGTTTTAGAATTTCCTTCTTTTTTCTAGTGAATCTTCCCCTTTCCTTAAGTCCCAGAATGTTTCCATAACTGAGTCTTAGATTTTGCATTCTCTACCCACAGTAGAGAATAGGAAAACATGCCCTTGCATAAGTAAAATTGACTGGGGAAAGGGAGGAGGGAGATAGAGATAGGAAGAGAGAGAGAGAGAAAGAGAGAGACACAGAGAGAGAGACACAGACAGACAGAGAGCGACAGACAGACAGACAGAGAGAGAGGGAGAGAGACAGAGGATATGAATGAGCATGAATGAAGAAAAAAAAGAGGAAAAAAATCTCCACAGATTACAATTCCTACAGACAATTACAATCCATAAAAATAACTTTCCTTAAGTAATTTGCATAGCTCAAGGATATGAAAAAAAATCACAATATATTATTGGCAAAAAAGTTATGGAAATTAGGGGAAGGCTGGAAATGTGAGCTATACACCAGTTCAGAAAACAATAAAATATGATCAGCCTCTATATACAACTACAGATGTACAGCTTCCAGTAGTTATAAACTACCAACCTCATGTTAGGCTTAGAGTTATCCTCTGAAAGCCCGTCCAAAGTACAAGTGATTCTGATGCCAGCACAGCTCCTGTTCTGATCACCCACATGTCTTATATTGAACAGTTTGCAAATGGCACCCAGTCCATCTGCTTATCCATACTAGCCACCTAAAGTCACTCCACCTGCAAGACCCCACAATGATACCAAACATGCTGAGAGGACTCAGGTACAGGAAGGAGGTGTTGTTGCTAGACAACAATTCATATATAAATAACCTAAGGGTTTCCATGGATTGCAAGCTCAATATGAATAAAGAATTAAATATGGCAAAGAATAAAGTTAACACAATATTAGCTCCATTAATAAAGGTATATGATTCAAAACAAGTTGGGATATGGTTCTACTATGTTCTGCACTTGTCATATCACATCTAGCATATTGTGTTTAATTCTGAATCCTACATTCTCTGAGGGATACTGATCATGGAAAACATGTCTAGAGTAGAATAAATAGATTGCTGAGAGGACTCAAATTATGCCATGTGGGGATCATTTCACATATTCTAGGATTAATTATCCTAAAAATTTAAATTTGGGGGAATGGAGGAGCAAAACATATGCATACTTAAAATCTTTAATAGTCCTTTTTTAAAAATTTTATTTATTATAGGATTTATTAAGTACCTACTCTATGCAAGGCTCTTCGATAGATGCTGCAGATATGAAGCAAACAAAATAAAACATATTGGAGTGTGGGTGGGTAGTTGATAAGATTACAATGTATTAACACAACTACATGGGTATCTATTTATCCATATCTTCAGCAGGTCAGAAAAATAAAATTAGAAGAAGTTTGGAAGATTTTATTGACAAGAAATTTATGAATCAACAATAATGAAATTGATGACAACAAATTTCCAAAGGGAATGTAGGGACAGATATGTGGGCTTCTATAGAGGTGAAAGTATAAACCTGAACACCAATGACTTACATGTGTTTATAAAATTTTTACTCTCATGTAGTCTTACATAACTGAATGGCGAAGTTCTGGATTGAGCTGAGAAGTTTAATGAAGGAAACATAATGGAATCTATTCTATATTAAATTAAGTAAATTAATTAAGTTGTTTCTATTTAAAAAATAGATATACTGCTATGATAAGTTTTATAATTAAAAAATTTTTTTGATAAGACTTTCAGAGTAAATCCCTGACAAAGAAAATATAGGAACAGAGGGGTATTATGGGGAATGCATTATTTTAGCCTTTATCTTTGTCAGCAGGTACATTAATCAAATGCATATTATCCTTAAGAATGACTTAATTTGTTTTCTTTCTGCATTTTTCTTGGTCTTTTTGACACCAGACACATAGTGATGGAATTTGGATCCAAAGGCCTAGTTCCAGACTCATGTCTGTCAATCCACTGCTCAGACACCTGAAACCCTGCCTCCCACTGCCATCCCACTGCAGCACCTTGTATCAGATTCAGTGACTCTTAGACCCACATTATGTCACCTGTCTTTGAAAATCATATTATTAGCATTAACTAAAACAGTGGTATAAAGCACTAGTAGATACTTATCTCCAGATTCTTATTACTGGTATACTGGGATAAAAAATTCTACTCATGTGTCCAGTCTGATATCAATCCCTCAGGGGTATGGGCAGGATCATGGCCAGTCTTCACTTGTTGAAATGTAGAATTCCTGAACTCAGATCTGTTGATAAAAATGTTTGAAGGATTCCACTTTTCTTAGTCTGGGAAAGGAAAAACCCTCAGAAATCTTTCATGTTGTCTTATATTCCCAGAAACTCTCTACACACTAGGCAACCTGATTGTGGAGAGTGAGCCTGTGAGGAGGCAGTTTCTGCTTTATGCATCCAGGTGAGGGATCCAGTGTTCTTCCTTCCTTTTACCCCACTGAATACCCTTATTGCTTGGGGAGAATGACTCTCACTGCTTTCTACTCCTTCATTAAGATCTACATTGTTTTATTCCAGTTCTCCCATGCAGCTGTTCTGGAAACTCTAGGCTATACCTTGTCACAATTTTTACAAGCCAATGAAACTCCTTATTCTTTTCTTTAAGTCTTGGAACACAATTTAAACATGTTTTTCTCCTTCAGTTCTCCAGATGTTGTAGGTCCCAGGGGTCATATTGACTGGCTGCTATCCAGTTTGTAAAAGAATTCTTCCTACCTTTGTGGCTTAGCTCAAGCTAGGATTTAGGAGTCCTGGAGGCAGGGGCATCACTATCCTTTCTACTCCACTGCAGCCAGATGAATAATCCACTGCTTATTTTCTGAGAAACTTTGTCCACTCTGGGGCTATTGATGATAGACTTGATTAGGGCTGCCTCAGTATCTGTGGATGCAAATGTTGTCCACTCTGGGCCTATTGGTGATAGACTTTACTAGGGCTGCCTCAGTATCTGTGGATGCGGGACTGTATCTGGTAAATAAAAGGAGGTAACTGAGGAATTTCTCATCAACTGGGAGAAGCAGGTGTGTTTTCAGCCCTGCTTGGGTGATATGTTCTGTTTGGGAGGTCTCTGTTGTCCTCCCTTAACCTTCATGTTTAACCTTTCCTTGGTCTTGAATCCCCAGCTAGCCTCTGTGACCTCCTGGCCACCCATCTTGACTTCGCAGTTGACCTGCCCAGTACTTTAGTGCTTTGGTAACTTGCTGGCAGAGGAAGGAATGACAGATGCAGGGGTGGAAGCAGATTTTGGAGATGAGCAAATTATTGTGGCTATATTTAATCTCATGGAGTTGTTCATTCAGTATCAACATCACCTGCTTCCTGGGTGCATCTGGGTCCTCAACAACCTCATTGATATGTTATGGGCTCTGAGTCAGCTCACTGCAATGACTTTTATCACTAGTTAAGTAACAGTGACTACTCCAAACATCTGGGAACCTATCAGCTTAAATTGAGATCAAGACAGATTAGAAAGAAGGGTGTTACCTTAATACCTTATAACACGTGGGTAACCAGCTGTGTTTTAACTTTAACTCACTTCCTCAGACTTGAGTTCTGTGAATAACCCGGTTATGGTGCCTCTTCTCTAGAAAAAGATTCTGGCCTCTGAACTATGATGCTCTCCCTGGATCAGGTCGCTCCCCTCTTGCAATTCTTACCCATTTCAGGGTAGCATGTATGTTGGTAAATAGCAGTTGGGGCTTTTGTTCAAGTAAAGGTTAGGAACTCAAGAATTGGTGTTGTCCTTTCAAATATTTCGTGGTCTGGTGTAGCAGAAATCGAATAGGAGTTGGGAGTTAGAATGCTTTTCTCTGAACCTTACTAGCAGTTGCTGTAAATGTTATCTATTTGTAGTCTTAGCTTCCGCATCTATAAAATGAACATAATGCTTGCTAACTGTAGTACTGAAGAAAGCTCTTTACAATTTCTGAAGTGTTATACAAATGTTAAATGTTATTGTATTTGTAGGTGCTCACAATCCTGTGCAACATTGCAGAGAACGACCCTTTCACTTCCAGAGTCTCAGGCCTGGTCCACTGCTCCCCAACTTGCTAGATATTCTAACACTTTCTGACTCAAAGGTGATAGGCCAGAGCCTGGAGCTGTTGCAACTGTTGTTTGTACCCCAGCCTAAGGTGGATTATAATTCAAGTTCAGTGAATATTTTCTTCCAGGCCTTGTAGCTTTATAGGTTCAAGATAGATCCCAGCTCTACCCCATCCTAATCAGCCCTGAAATTCCATATAGGTAGATATTGCCTCCCTGCCCTACTTCCCCCAACAGAAAACTGTCCTCCCATCCCCAAATTCCATCACTGGGTGTCTGACCTCAAAAAGACCAAGAGGAATACAGAGAGAAAACAAACTGAGTCATTCTTAGGGATAGTATGCATCTGATTAATGTACCTGCTGACAAAGGTAAAGGCTAAAATAATACATTCCCTTGGGGTGACTAGGTGGCACAGTGAGTAAAGCTCCAGAGTCAGGAGGACCTGAGTTCGGTTCCGGCCTCGGATACTTAACACCCACACACAAAAAAACTAGCCGCGTAACCTTGGGCAAGTTATTTAAGCCCAATTGCCCTCAAAATAATAATAATAATAATAATAATAATAATAATATATTCCCCAAGATACCCCTGTGTCCTAATATTTTCTTTGTCAGGGATTTACTCTGAAAATCTTATTTTTTTTAATTGCAAATGTTATCATAGCAGTAGATGTAATTTTTAAAAATAGAAACAAATGTTCAATAAGGAAATAGTTATATAAATTATTCTATAAAATGCAATAGGATTTAATAATATAGTTAAGATTAACAAGTATAAGGTATGCAAAAAAATAAAAATATCTGGTATGTTATGTCCAGTATGCTACAGTGGAAAAGAGCGCTTTTTGGTCAAAGGACACAGTTCCCAGTTTTGTTAACTGTGAGACCTTGAATAAGTTTAAATAATAAAATTAAATATCTCTCTTAAATATCCCTCTTAAAAGAAATCTCTCTCTCTCTAAATAATAAGATTAAATATCTCTCTTAAATATCCCTCTTAAAAGAAATCTCTCTCTCTAAATAATAAGATTAAATATCTCTCTTGCTTTGGTTTCCTCATCCATAAAATGAAGAATTTTGAGCAAATAACCTCGCGGTTCCCTTCTAGCTTTCAAGTTATACAAACTTTGTGAAAATGTGTAAATTGAAAAAAGCAGAACCATAAGAATGCAATACACCTTAATACTCTATATGGGGAGAAGTGAATGAGAAGAAATGGACGAAGAATCCTGATAAAGACTTAAGCAGGTACACTTAATCTTTTTTTTTTTTTTAATGTCAGAGACCTCTTTAACAGTTTGGTAAAGCCCATAGACCCTTTCTGAGAATAATACTTTTAAATGCCTAAAATAAAATATTTTGGATTGAAAATTAAAATAGTTTTGCATAAACATATATACACATAGGCATATGTACACACATATGTACACACACATATGTACACAAGTGTGTATATATATTTCCCCCATAAACCAGAGAGAGAAATGATTAACTGTACATGAAGATTGGAGCATATTTTGTTTTTCTTGCTTTTTTGTATGTGGCAACATGGGTAAGAGGGAAATAAGTTTTTCATGTCTTCACATGTAGAATTGATATCATATCGCTTGCCTTCTCAATGGGTGGGGGAGGGACTGGAGGGAGAGAATTGGAAAATCAAAAAAAATTAATAGATACTTAAAGTTAATCAAGTATGATTTTAAAAAGCTGTTTGAATAAGATAATAAATGTAAAGTGTTTAACAATAAAATGAAAACTATTAATATAAAGATAATTATCATAATCATTTCATAATATCTGTAATCATCACTTTCAAAGAACCCATTAAATTGGGGTGGAGGAATGGAAATTTTCCTCCAAATGCTGCTAATTCCTTTAATTATATTAAAATTGTGGTAACTTGTCATTCTTCAATAACCTTTCTTTTAAAAGAAATCATAGATTTTTAAAAAATGTGAAATAAATATATCAGGAATAAATGTGAGGATCAAACTGTAGATGAGATAGTTTTGTTGATCTTGCAATGTATTTAGAAAATAAAAATGAATCCAATTTTAAAGTGTATAGAAAGGAGAAAGACCACAAGGATCATAGAAAAATAATATTTTACTCATTTTCTCTTCTGAGGCCTTACCTCTGAGACTTTTAAGTTTATATAGATTATACAATAATACATAATTTGTAAAAATAGTATCCTTACAATCTCAATAATAAATATATTTACTGACACAGTTGGAAATAGTAGGTGATTACTCCTTAATTGTTACTTAAACAACTAATTATTTTTTGACACCTCAAAATGGATCATGGACCCAGAACAGCTTCACTTTAATACTTCAAGTAACATCCTTTCTCTTGATTGTAGAAATTTCTAGAGACCATGAAATAGTCCCTTTATAATGAAAGTCCCTATATAACGAAAGTATAATGAAAGATGATTTTAAACTGAATCCAAATTAAAGCTAGATAAATAACATTAGTTTATCTCTCTATACATATATGTATTTATTCTACTCTTTTTGCTTTATTTTTGTTTTATGACATTGGAGAATGACACATCAGTGGAATCTTATTGTATGTTCTATAATGTAAACTGACTGCTTTATCAACAAAATGCTACAAATTATATTTTATTGAATGAAGCATGAATTATATTCTATCATTCTGAATCATGATTCATCATGATTTATTTCCCAGTTTTCAGGTAATTTAAATAACCTGTCATTCCAAGTTCTTCATTTTTGCAGCATTACAGGCCATATCCACAGAGGTCTTCAATGTACTTCATTTTTTACCAAGGGGAAAGTTTTGAAATACATATTTCTCTGAAAAAACAGAAATGTGTGTGTGTGTGTGGGGGGGGTACAGTCATGTAATTTGCATATTCTATTAAATGCAATGTCAGTTGCTTCTGTTGAACTGTTTTTCTTTTAAAAATATTTTATTAATTTTTCTAAATGACTTTGACTTCTCATACATACCCATGATCTCAAGGAAAGCATTTTTATAACAAAAAAGTAAATATAAATGGAACAAATCAACCTATTGCCTTTATAGACTGACTATAGAATCAGAAGAACTAATTTCAAAACCTGATTCTGTCACTTCCTGTATTCTATCTCTTGGCATATCAGGAATCTTTTCTTTCCTATTATCAATCTTTTCTTTCCTTTTCATATTTTCCACACAATCATATATGACTATGACTATCATTCCTCAGTAGACAATTTTTACATTGAAAAAGTAACTCAGAATTTTCAAACACATTCCTGCATGTAATTGATTTGGGGTTTCTTTCAAATGACAAACTGTTTACTTTGCCTTCTACTTCCAAAAGTTCTTTTACACTTTTGTTTTCTCTCACTTATTAATATTTGGTATTCAAGCATTTTTAGTTGTTTCATCATGATTTTAAGGGAGTACAATGATTCTTTATGGAATACTTCATTTTTTTCTTTTGTTAAACATATCAATTTTTTCACTGATGGTTATGTCACTGAAAGCATTATATTTTGAATTATATCTTGAACTTTATTTTTCAAAATACATTGTTCTGTTTGGTCCCTTAGTTTCTAATGGATGCAGATAAATTTTATGTTATTAAATTTTTATTCCCTTTTTATTTGAAATTTTTCTCAGGGTTGCATATAGAATCTGGTATGTATCAGCAGAATTGTTCAACTTAACCATTTTAAGTCTAAGAGTTGCTAGCAGAGACTTTCCCCTTTCCTACAAACAGATGTCACGAATGATTTTTTTTTCATTTCTGCTTTATTTCCTTTATTCAGAGTACTCAGTAGATACATCTTACCATTTCTTGTATTGTGGTATTCACTTTTTCAACTGTCATGTCTTTATGAGAAATATAATAATAAATCCATCTTTATGCCTCTTATCTGTGAGATCAATGTGTTTTTTAATGTGGATATCATGTGCTCTTTTATCCACACATATGTGAATGTATATATGCATTTTCCTTCTCTGATTATCCTTTAGGTCTATAAAATTACTTTTTTATTAATTTTTTTCTCACTTAGAGAAATTTGGCATCATGGATACAAGTTACATACATGCATAAATACATACATACACATATGAGAGTGTTTCAAATTATTTCAACTGTGAAGATTGTAAATTCTGCAATTTGTTCTCTCATCAATTTCTTTCAAAATTCTAATTTCTCTTCTGAGGAATATGGGAACACTATAATGTATTTGTATACTCTCTTGGTAATCCATAGGGTTCTCTGTTTCTTCAGCTATTGGTTCAATTTCTTTCTTGCAATAGTTTTTTTTTTAACTTCAGAAATGTTTGTTGTCATAGAAATGTCTTATTAGCCATCATAGCTTCCTTTTCACTATCATACATTTATTTATCTTCTTGTGATCTAAGTTTTTAAAGAGTCTTCCTCCTGCAATCTTTGATACTTTTAATCTTTTTTTTCCACTTTATAACCTACCATCATTCATTTTCTGACTCCCTTTCAATGGCAGTTTTGCCCCTAGTGAGTGTGCTTCATTGCTGGACTTTAACACCACATTTGTCAATGACTATTGTAGGATTTGGAGTATATTCCTTAATCCCTCTTAGCCTTAATTTTCTCATCTGTGGTATTATATATATATATGTGTATATATATATATATATATCATATGATGCCTGCAATATTTACCACAGAAGGTTTTGGTCAAATCATTATGTTCTGTGTTCTTTGGGTCTTGCTTATGAATTCTCCATTCAACACAAAAGCTACCTTCTTTAGAAAGCCTTTCCACATCCCCCCAGGTGTGAATGTATTTCCTAATAGGTAGCCTTGCATCTACTCTGTATACTTTATTAAAAGATATACCTAGTTATTTATATGCTTTTTATCATCTTTGGTATGTATGCTTCTTGGTTGCTTTGACTATTTTTTACCTTTGTATCTTCTTTGCTTAGCATAGGGCTAGGCACATAGTAAAGGCCTAATACATGATTGTTTACTGATTTAGGGTTGCATTTCTTTTAAATATCTTAAAATAATTTAGGTTTACTGTTTTTTAATGGTCGTTTTTGTTGAACCCTCCCCTCTTTCTTGAAGTTAATTGGTGAAAAAAAATAATTAAATGTACATACTTGGGGACAGCTAGATGGCACAGTGAATAGAGCACCTGCATTGGAGTCAGGAGCACCTGGGTTCAAATCCAGACTCAGACACTTAGCACTTACTAGCTATGTTATATTGGGTAATTCACTTGAACCCAATTGCCCTACCTTCCCCCTCCAAAAAAAAAGTTTATAAAATGTTAAAGGCGCTGAACTTTGGGGAAATCTCTGGTCATATGTGTGGAGATTTACCACTCTGTTGTGCATGCCTCTAATTATCTGTTTGTGAAAATTGCTTATCCTACTGATATCAATTGTTTATTAAGCAACCATATTAAAGAAGGATTAAAACTGAACAGAGGTTCAGGGAACTAAAAGGGAATTCACTACTTTCCTGAGCAATGAACCTTGCAACTTAGTGACAGTGTTTGCATTTGTTGCAAGAGGCCTAAGATGTGGATTGTGTGCACTGCATTTTTCTAACTCAAAATCAGTCTGATTGCCCCAAAAGTCTATATTTTATAGTATAAGAAGTAAGCAATAATTGAAATTTTCATGTTATAAAATGTTAATTCAATCTGACAGGTTTTTTGGTTTTAATTAATTTCACAGATTCAAAAAATCCCGACAAACCAGTTATTTTGAAAGTTTTCTAAAAAGTGGGAAGGAATAAAACCAAAGAAGCAAGGGATATCTAAAATGAAAGTTGAAATGAACTAATACAAAGGGAAGAGGGATGTTTATAACAATTCCTATTGATTTAGGATCTATAGAGAATTAAGTCCCTAGTATTTGGACTAACTTTTTTATTGATTAAAATATATCTTATAATTGTTCTATTACCCTTTTTATTCAAATTATGCATGCACAGCCTTAGCCTATCAATTTCAATATTAAATTTACAAGTATATATGACTAAACGTGGGCTATCTATTTTAGTTTTTATATACATCCTTCTTCTTTCTCAAAGGTTGGATAGACTGCATCTTTTTTCCTAGTGATCTCCTTAACACAAAGTTAAATAACTACTGATACCTTTCCAAGTTGATATCAAATACAGTATTCCTAAAGAATAAGAAATTAATTCTTTCCTTTGTATCTTCGAGTTCATAGATCACTTTGCATCCTTTGTATCCAACAAGCACTCTAGTTATGATTCTTAGGGCCACTGATAGTCATGATTGGTGAGAATTCACTATAGCAACTCATCCCCAGTTATACCACAGTAAACTCTGGCAATCTTCATACTATTCTTCCTCTTCCTCACCCCTACCACCATGATCCTTCACCATTTTCCTCCTCTTGCACTGGGAATAGTAATTGAATCAGCATTACCATTTCTGGACAGGATTATCAATCTACTTCCCTGAAAAAATACACTCCAGTCATCACTCTGCTTTATCTGTTGTTATCCACTATTAGAATTCCTTGGGAGAAGCTACTGTCTTATTTTTTATGGGTGTCCCCAGTAATTATCACAGTGACTGACTCAAATAAATGCATAAAGGCTTTTTCCTTCATACATCTCTCTGCCGCTGGTAACTAACTCCAAAATAGTAAGAGGAAAATATTTGTGGACTTTTAAAAATGCTACAAGGTTGGATAGAGAAGGGGAGCTTTAAAATGCTAAAAGAAAAGTGGTATCTCTTCCTGAATCAATTTTGGGAAGATTCAAAATTTGTGCAATAGCCTTATTTCATCTATGAACATGATCATATCTAAACTGTAATGTTTTTTTTAAAATAGGATATGCCCAGAATTAAATAAATGCCAAATAATAAAAAAATCACAATTTGTAAATTAATGAGATGTAGTGAAATTACAACTAAAAGTCAGTTCAGGAAACAAGGGCTCTAATCTAGCCTCTTATAAAAATCATCCATACAATCCTAATTTCCTCGTGTAGGCTTGCTGTTGCTCAATGACTTCTGCTTACTAGAACTCATCACTTTCCTTTGAGAACCAATGTACATCTCCCACAAGGAATCTATAATTTTTGTCTTTTATGACATACCATTTTTGTTTGTCATTGATGACTACTAAGATATTTAATCATGCAATACTTTTTGCAGAACATACTTCACATTATATATCGAAATAGTAATTTCACTAAATTAGAGACTTCAAAGAAAAACCATTGGTGACTGTATCTAAACAAACAATTTAGAGAGAACTGGCTTGGGAGAAAGGAAGAGTGTCTTCAAGTTTTGTGCCTTTTTGCATACTGAATGTATGATGCTGGACAAGCCACTTAACCTCTCAATGTCTCAGGCAATTCTCTCATAGTATATGTAGTAGAATAATTATTCTCTCCATAGGTAGAAGTAATTCCAAAATTTACAATTCCTTACACATAAGTGGAATCTAGAAAAATAATAGTAGGATTTTTGTAATATTCTATGCTCAAATTCGTTTTATACAATCATCTTTTTCAATAACCCTGTGAGGTAGAGAGTGAAATTATTATTCTCTTGAAACAAAAGAGAAAAATTAGTCTGAGAGAGGTTATATCTCCAAGGTAATAACAGAATACATTTTCAACAACTTCTTGTCTATGAAAGGTACTGTATATAGATGATCCTAGGTGATTATTTCAGTCTTGCTCGTCAATTTCTGAGTGACTGTAATTACTCTTTGTCTGTATATATGTATGTACCCTTTCATGAATTCGGGAGCTATACCTTGACAGCTTTTAGCTTGTCAATTTATTGGATATGAAATTATGTTAGTCTATAACGCCTATGTTTAGTTCAGAAAGTGCTCAATTAACATTTATTCACCCCCAGAATTTTCAATTGAAGCAAACTTCCCCTTCTTGTGTCTTAATGACAATTTGCCCTCCTCTTTTTATATTTGTTCATTATAATTTATGATATATTTATCAAAGTATATATCTCCTTATCACTCCTAACTTCTTATGGATAGGAGCCATAATATTTTTATCTGCTTCTTTTCCTACAACTGCACATATTGTTGTACATGATAGACACTTAATAAATCATTGTTGCATGCTACAAGGTATATTTATAGTAAAAAACATTGCAAGGACAAACTTTCTCATGAAATGGTATTATGAAGTATTCTTTGCTATTGCTATTCCTAAAACCCTGTTTTTCAATAACACTTTGTGTTTGTATTAATCATTATACTGAAAAAGTCCAATTTCTATACTTTAAAGAATTAGTTGTTTAAAGAAGTATTCTGATTCTTACATAAAAATGCCTGCAAAGAGTCATTAAGTACTTAATATTGGAGAATGGAAGACAGTTGGAAGAAACTTAAAAGAAGATCTATTATATACACTAATGGACACATGTTTATATTTACATATTCACACATATACATAAAATATGTATGTATGTATGTACATATGTATGTATCTCCTTTCTATTCTAGTTCCAAGATGAAAAGATTATCCAACCTGTGGTTGAAGGTCTGAGGGGAGGAGGAACTAACTACTTCTCAATGCAATCTATTATACTTTTGAAGTTAAGAAGTTTTTTTTTCTTTTTCTTTACAAGCCTAATATTGTTTCTTTAAAACTTATACCCATTTTCCCAAATTTTGCCTCCTGATAAAATAAAATAAATCTTATCTCTCTTTAATTGCCCAAAGATGGCTTTCATTCTCTCAGTCTTTTGTTTTCCAAGTTAAACAGCACAAATTCTTGTCTTTGTATGGCATCATGTCAATGATATACATTCACAATCCTGAGTGCTCTTCTCGAGATATTATTAAGCTTATATTCTTCCCAAATTGGCCCGTATACTACAAAATGCATCTGATTAGGACTAGTACTAGATTGGCCATGTCCCTTACCCTGGTCATCTTATTTCTCTAAATACAGACTAAAACTAGCTTTCTGATAGCAATATCATATCATTGACTAATATTGAATGCAGCACTCTAAGACTTTTTGGTTATTTTTTAAGCATGGCAATATATCCATATCTCACCTTATATACTTATATAATTGATTCTTTAAACCCAAAAATAACACTTCACATTTTACCACATGGAGTGAAATGAAATAATTTAGACTCTTTAGAAAAATAGGAGTCCATCAAGTTCTGAAGAACTATCTAAAGATAAGATGGTTCTTGAATGTTCAATTATTCATTTTAATAGTCCTCACATTCACATTTCAAGACTGTAAGAATAATAATGTTGGATTATCATTAAAACTTATCACAAGGGGCAGCTGGGTGATGCAGTGAATGGAGCACTGGCCCTGGAATCAGGAGGACCTGAGTTCAAATCTGGCCTCAGACACTTAACACTTACCAGTCATGTAACCTTAGGCAAGTCACTTAACCCCATCTGCCCTACTTCCCCCCCTCCAAAGAAGCAAAAAAATAAATAAAAAAAACTATCACAAAAGTTTTCCACCAATGAACAAGAGAATTTTAGAAGTTAACTTACATATTACTAACCATAGATTTTTATGTGATTTATATTATATAATACAACAAAAAAGTCAAAATGGTTTAATAAAAGGACACCTGGACTTGGAATCAGTAAGATCTGAGTTCACAATTGCACCTCAGACACTTACTAGCTATATATATATGGTTCAGTTAGAGAATCATTAAGGTAAGAGTCACTCCCTCAATTTTCTTTTCTGTATAATGAGTAGTATTTTTTTTTCTTGATGGCCTATAAGATCTTTTTCATCAGTAAGTTTATGCTCCTATGACCAAATAAAACATATTAACAGTTGTGATAATTGCAAACTAAAAGTAAATACAATTTTAAAAGAGAATCATTTTCTTCAGTGAGCTTTTGGACCTCCTATTGCGTTTGGCCAAAGCTACTTTATAAGGATTTTTTTTTTCTTTAGTGAATTATTTTGTATATCTTTTTCCATTTGACCAATTCTGATTTTCAGGGCATTCTTCTCCTCAACGAATTTTTGTACTTCTTTTACCATTTGCCCTAGTCTTTTTTAAGGTATTATTTTCTTCTTTTTTTCATAACTTTCTTATATTATTCTCACTTCTCTTTCCAATTTTTCCTCTACCTCTCTTGCCTGATTTTCAAAATTCTTTTTGAGCTTTCATGGCAGAAGACCAATTCATAATTTTTTCTTGGAGGTTTTGGATGTTGGAACTTTGATTTTGTTATCTTCTTCTTACTGTGTGTCTGTATAACCATAAATTTATATGGTGAGAATTTTTACAGTCTATTCCTTGACTTAACTCTTTTTTAAAGTAGGACTTTGCTTCCAGGGTAAAGGGCACACTATCCCAAGCTTCCGGGATTTACTGCAACTGTTTTCAGAGATATTTCTAAGGAACTGTAAGTTTTCAGTTCTTCCAAGGTGATATGATCTAAGGAAAGGTGTGTTTACTATTCTCCTGACCTGTCTTCTGGTCTGTGAATGACAACAAGCACTCTTCTCTGTCTTGGAACAGTGACCAGGGTTCCTGTTCTACCTCAGTCACCAGCTCTACTGTGCTAGTGCCCCTCCTTGTGCTGGGACTGCCACCCAGACCTGTGACCCACATCCCAGTATGGGCAAAGCAACATAGTTCTACCCCCAGTGCCAGCAAAGAGACCCCTGTAATCTCCTTCTAACAAGCTGTTTGTCCCCCTTACCATTTGACGTCTGATAGCTCTGGAAGCAGACACTTCTGCTCCTGATTTAATGAGTCCCAAGGTGTGTTCCTGGTTTACTAGGGCCAGGTCGGTACTGGCACAGCCTGTGTAGGACTGTGCTCCACTCTCCTAGTGTGACAGATCTTTCCTCCTGACCTTATATTTTGTCTTTTGCTGGAAAATTATTTCACTCCGCCCTTTTTGTGGGTTCTGTCACTCCAGGAATAGTTTTATGATATTATGTAAAGGTATTTGGAAGGGTTTGGGGGAGATCTCAGGTGAGTCGATGCCTTTTTTCTTCCCTGTACATGTTATTTTTGACACTAAGTGAAAGATGTTCATTCGAATAAATGGATTTTTTAAAAATTGCATGTCATTATTCTAGCAAAAAACAATTGGATTATATTATATTGGACTGAAATGAAATCAAATAAACCAGTTTGAAAATTAACTGTCAATATTCCTGACTTGTAGGCATTTTATTATCAAATATATTGGGATCAAATCTTGCATTTTGTTGCAGAAATGTGACATCTTTATAACAAAATAAAATAGAATTGGGAATAAGGTTGTTGTCCATTTTTAGTTTTTAAATGTACAATTCTGAATTCTCTCTCTTCCCCACCCATCTAGAAGGCAAGCAATGTGATGTCAGTTACACATGTGAAATCATACAAAACATGTTCATCAGAGTAGGTACCTAAGTCTTTTGTGATTGATAATCATGATGATATTGCTGTTACTGGGAAGAATGTTACCTCTGAGCTGCTAACTTCATTCCACATTAGTTCATATATGATTTCCTAGTATTGGTTTTTTTTTTATAAAACCATCCCACTCATCATTTCTTATAGCCCAATGATATTCCAACACAATTATATACCACAACTTGTTTAACCATCCCCTAATTGATAGACATCCATTCCATTTTCAATTGTTTGCCATCACAAAAAGAGCTACTATAAATACTTCCGTGAAAATGGGCACTTTTCATTTTTATTTAATCTTTTTGTGATAAAGACTGAGTAGTGGTAATTGCTGGCTCGGAGTGTATGTGCAATTTTAAAGCCTTTTGAACATAGTCCCAAATTGTTCTAAAGAAAGTTTGGACCATGTCACAACCCACCAATAGTGCATTAGTGTCCTAATTTTTCCACATCTTCAGCATTTGTTATTTTTACCACCATGATATTTGCCATTCTAATAGATGTGAGGTTGTATTTCTGAGTTGTTTTTTTTTTAAATGAAATTAATGATTTTACTAAACAAGGATGGTAATTAACATTGATACATTGAAAAAACATATACCCTTGGTCATTGTCATTATTTTGGCTTGAAGTTTTCTCACTTCTGTTAGACTACTACTCTGTTCCAGCCCAGTAACAGGATGGCCTGAAAACTGACTAATGCCAGCAGCCACCATGGTGATGTCCATATTTCTGAGTTGTTTTAATTCACATTTCTCTATCAATAACAATTTAGAGAAGTTTTAATGTGATTACACTTTTGATTTCTTGCACTAATAACTCTTTGTTGACATCCTTTGCCTATCAATTGGTACATGATACTCATTTTTTTTTCTAAATTTGACTCACTCTACTATATATTTAAGAAATGAGGCTCATGTCAGAGAAACTTTCTATAATCTCTCCCTCCCCCAGTTACTTACTTTCCTTCTAATCTTGGCTATATTGGTTTCTTCTGTGAAAATTCTTTTTAATTCCATGCAATTGAAAGTATCCATTTTACTTTCCATGATAGTCTCTATCTCATTTAGTCATATATTCCTCCTTTATCCATAGATCAGGCATGTAAAATGAGACATGCTGAAGTAATTTGCTTAGATTACCCATTGTGTCTAAATCACAAATCCATTTTGACATCATATTTATACACAACATGAGATGTTGGTCTATATCTAGTTTCAGACAGTTTTCCAGCAAATTTTGTCAAATAGTGAGTTCTTACTCCCATCCTTGTATCTTTGAGTTTAACAAATACTAGATTATGATCATTAACTGCTGTATATTGTATATCTAATTTATTCCACTGATCTATTACTCTATTTTTTTGCCAGCATGCATTTTTGCCATTATTATCATTTTGCAATAGAGTTTGAATTGTGGTACTACTAGGTCATGTACTTCTATTGATATTCTTGAACTTTGATTATTATAGATTAATTGATATTATTGAACTTTCATTATTATAGATTAATTTTGCTATTATATTTTTATCCAGCTTGATAAAATAATTTTTGGTATTTTGATTGGCAAGGTACTGAATAAATTAATTGAGGTAAAATTATCATTTGTGTTGTATGAATTCAGCCTATCCTTGAGAAATTATTATTTCTCCATTTATTTAGATATATCTTTATTTGTGTTATGAGAGTTTTATAATTGTATTAATCTATTCCCTGGTTTGTCTTGGCAGGTAGACTGAAAATTATTTTATAGTATCTACAGTTATTTTAAGTAAAAATTATTTAGCTCTTCCTGCTGGACTTTGTTGGTAATATATGGAAATGACACTTAGTGGGTTTATTTTATATTTTACAACTTTGCTAAAGGTGTTAACTTTTTTTCAGTAGTTTTAAAATACTTTTTCTAGGTTTCTCTAAGTATACAATTATCTAGTCTACAAAGAGTGATAGTTTTATTTCCACATTGCCTATTTTATTTCTTCAAATATTCTCTTCTCATTACTAAAGGTAACATTTTAATTACAGATATTAAATAGCAGTGGTAATAATGGGCATCCTTACTTCAACTCTGATTTTATTGGGTGAGCTTCTAGCTCATCCACATCACAAATAATACTCACAGGTTGTTTTAGATAGACACTACTTATTTTAATGAAAGTTTTCTTTATTCCTATATGTTCTACTATCCTTTATATTATATTATATATACATACAGAATGTATTTTATCAAAAACTTTTTTATGAATCTATTGAGGTAATGTGATGATTTTTGTTTTGCTATGTGTATAGTTTTTATGCTTATAATATTCCTAATATTTAACCAGACTGGAATTCCTGATAAAGATCCAGCCTCTTCACAGTATGTAAAATTTGAATAAAATGTTTTAATCTCCTTGATAGAATTTTATTTTTAAGTTGTGCATTCATCAGGGACATTGATCTATAATTTTTCTTTTCAGTTTTTATTATTCCTGATTTATACATCAAAATCACATTTTTTTAGAAAAATTAATTTCTTAGAAATTCTTTTCCTATTTTTTTCAGAGTGCTTATAAAGTATTGGAATTGATTGTTATTTAAACGTTAGTAGAATTCATTTGTAAGTCTGTCTTTTCTTTTGGAAAAAATACATAATTATTTCAAAGGATCCAAGGGTACTTAGTAGTTGAAAAGTAAAGTACTACTTGATAATATAATTGTGAATTAATATAAAAGGAAATACTTAAATTTCAAAGGATTAAATTCATAAAATTGAATTAACAATTATTTTGAAATATTTATTTAAGTTTGTTATGGTAAATTTTATTCATCTCATCCATAATTTTTTCTTTGAAATGGAAGATTATTATTTCTTTAAAATTTGGTATTTTATTTCCCCCAAGTTACACATCAAGGCAAATTTTTTTGTTGTTTTTTGGAGGACAATTGGGGTTAAGTAACTTGCCCAAGTTTACATGGTTAGTTTGTGTGTGTGTGTGTGTGTGTGTGTGTGTGTGTGTGTGTGTGTGTGTTGAGTATCTGAGGCTGGAACCGAACTCAGGTTCTCCCGACTCCAGGCCAGCACTTTACTCACTGTGCCACCTAGCCACCCCATCAAGACAATTTTTAAAGCACTGAATTCCAAATTCTCTCCCTTCCTCCTTCCCTATCCCCCTCTCATTGGGAAGGCAAGCAATTTGATATAAGTTATATGTGTGTAGTCAGGGAAATATTTCCATAATAGCTACATTGTGAATGAAAATAAAAAACACCTCAAGAAAAATAAAGTTAAAAAACTCTACTTCAATCTATATTTATATTCTATTAGTTCTTTCTCTGGGGATGGATAGTATTTTTTTTCATCATTAGTCCTTCAGAGGGATCCTTGGATCCTTGTATTTCAGAGAATAGCTAAGTCATTCACAACTTATCATCTTACAATATTACTGTTATAGTATATTTCACTTTGCATCATTCTATACAAGGTTTTACAAGTTTTTCTGAAAGTATTCTGCTTATGCTTTCTTATAGCACAACAGTATTTCATCATAATCACATACCACAACTTGCTTAGCAATTCCCCAATTGATGGGCATCAATTCAATTTCTAATTCTTTGTCCCCAGAAAAGAGCAGATGTAAATATTTTTGAAAATATAGGTCCCTTTTCTTTTTCATTTCTTAAATCTCCTTTGGGATAGAGACCTAATAGTGGTATTGCTAGGTCAAAGGCTATGCAAGTTTTTATAGCCCTTTAGGCATACTTCCAAATTGCTCTAGAGAATGGTTGTATCCACTCACATCTCCACCAATAGTGCATTAATGTCTCAGTTTTCCCATATCTCCTCCAACATTTGTCATTTAATTTTACTGCCCTTATTGATGAATCTAATAAGTATGAGGTAGTATTTCAGAATTATTTTAAATTGCATTTCTCCAATTAATAGTGAGTTAATTTTTTTTTTCATATAGCTATTCAGAACTTTGTTTCATCTGTACAATGATCATATCTTTTCATGATTTATCAGCTGGGAATGGTATCTTAATTTTTACAAATTTGACTCAGTTCTCTCTGCATTTGACAAATGAAGCCTTTATCAGAGAAACTTACTTCAATTTTTTTTCACAAGTACTGTTGATAACTGTATTTCCCTCCATCCTAACCCCACCCCCCAGTTCATTCTATTCTCAATCTCCTTTCACCCTATCCCTCGCCAAAAGTGTTAGACTTTTGACTACCCCATCTACTGATCTGCCTCCCTTTTATCATAATTTCCTTGTTTTATCCCCTTCCCTTACTTTCCTGTAGGATGAGATAGATCTCTTTACCCACTTGCATGTGTATGTTTTCCTTATTTGATCTAATTCAGGTTCACTCACTCCCATCATGCCTCCCATCTTCCCTGGAAAACCTTTTTCTTGCCTATTTTATGTGAGATAATTTACCCCATTCTACCTCTCCCTTTCTCTTTTTTTCCCCAGTACATTCTTCTCTCACATCTTAATTTTATTGTTTTATATATCATCTCTTCATATTCAAATCACACCTATAACCTCTGTTTATATATATATATATAATCCTAACTACCATAATAAGGACAAAGGTGTTATGAGTTACAAATATCATCCTATGACATAGGAATGAAACAGTTTAACCTTATTAAGTCCCTTATGATTTATTTTTTCTGTTTATCTTTTTATGCTTCTCTTGAGTCCAGTATTTTCAGGTCAAAGTTTCTACTCAGCTCTGGTCTTTTCATCAAGAATGCTTGAAAGTCTTTTTTATAGAATATCCACTTTTTCCCTTCATGGATTGCACTCAGTTTTGCTGGGTAGGTGATTCACGGTTTTAATCTTAGATCCTTTGCCCTCCAGAATATCCTACTTCATGCCTTTAGAGCTTTGAATGTAGAAGCGGCTAAATCTTGTGTTATCCTGACTGTGGCTCCACACTACTTGAGTTGTTTCTTTTTTTTTTCTTCCTGGCTGCCTGCAATATTTTCTCCTCTACCTGGAAGTGCTGGGATTTGACTACAATATTCCTGGCAGTTTTCATTTTGGGATCCCTTTTCAGTAGGTGATCAAAGATTCTTTCAATTTCTATCTTAGGTTTGGTTCTAGATTATCAAGGCAGTTATCCCTGATAATTTCTTGAAAGATGTTATCAACATTCTTTTGTTTTTAATCATGACCTTCAGGTAGTCCAATCATTGTTAAATGATTTCTTTTAGATCTATTTTCCAGGTCAATTGTTTGTTTGGTTTTTTTTCAATGAGATATCTCACATTATCTTCTATTTTTCATTCCTTTCATTCTGTTTTAATGTTTCTTGATTTCTCATAAAGTCATTAGTTTCCATTCTCTCAATTTGATTTTTTAAGGAAAATTTCTCCAGTGAAGCTTTTATACCTCTTTTTCCATTTGGCCAATTCTACCTTTAAGGCATTCTTCTCTTCACTGATTTTTGCACCTCTTTTATCATTTGGTCTAGGGTGTTTTTAGATGTTAATTTCTTTAGTATATTTTCATGTCTCCTTTACCAAGCTGTTGACTCATTTTTTCTTGATTTTATTGCATCACCCTTATTTTGCTTCCCAATTTTTAAAAATTATTTTACTTGATTTTTTGATCTCCTTTTTGAGCTCTTCCATGACCTGAGATTAATTAATTTTTTTTCTTGGAGTCTTTGGATGTAGTACCTTTGACTTTGCTTCTTTTTTTCTGTGTGTGTTTTGATCTTCCTTGTTAACATAGTAACTTTTTATCAGAAGTTTTTTTTTTCTATTGCTTACTCATTTTCTCAGCCTATACCTTCATTTTTGTCTTAGTTAAAGTAGGACTATGCTTCCAGGGTGGAGGGAACACCTGTCCCAAGCTTTAGGGATTGTGTTTTCTGAGATATTTCTAGGGGGTCTATAACTTTTCAGTTCTGCCAAGGTGATGTGATCTAAGGATAGCTATTTACTACTCTCCTGACCTGTAATTTGGTTTGTAAGTTACAACAACCATTCTTTTTTTTGCCCTGAGAGTGTTAGGAGGGTGTAACACCAAGCACAAGCAACTTCCAGGTCTGGATTATGAGCATAGAAAACTCCATTCATTCAGTGACAGATTAAGGCAAGACATTTAGAGAAATCAAAATACAGCATTCACCATGTGTAACTCAATAACTTAGTAAGTCCTCAATTCAATTAAAAAGTACTAAGGTCCAAGTACTCCACCCCTGGAAAGTACATTCATTTAGCCAATCACAAAGTCTCTCTATTCAACTTGGAGATTACTAAACATAAACAAAGTGCATCATTTGGTCAGTCACAAAGCACAAAAATGAAATATTCCACCTCTAGATCACAGTTGAATTACAATTGTCATCAGTTACCACTAAGCACATTCTCGAAAGGGCAGTGAATAACACAAAGGCCATCTAACCCTAAGCCATAACAAGGTTATGATATCACAGCATTGAATATTCAAAGAGAGGTCTTTTCTTCATCTTGTCAACAAGTCCTCAACAATTTCTGTTCCTGGGAAGACAAAGCTTAACAAAGGCACAATATACATTGTAAGAGTCCTCATCAATTTACTCTCTGCCTGAAGAACAGTCTCAGGAGTGCTGAAAACACCAGCAAGACCCTCGTCAAGGATTTCTGTAAGCATACAACAAGAAATTGTCCTTCAGGGCTTCTGAACCAACAACAAGGTTCCAGGACCTCTGCAGTAACAGCAGTGTCCTTAAAAGCAGAAAAATATGGTAAAGTAACATCAAAACAGACAGAAAAAATACCAGCACCAAAGTCATGCCTCCTCAGTCCTCAGCAGCTCTGGTTGGCAGTTTTCAAAAGGGCTTGGCAGCTCCAACTTGCCCTCAGAAATCTGGGTGGTTTTGGGGTAGTTTTCTCTCTCTCTTACCAACTATGGTCCCTGATAATTCTCTCTCTCTCTCTCTCTCTCTCTGTCTGTCTCTCTCTGCCCCATGATGCTGCTCCCAAAAGGTTCTTCTGGCTTCTCTCTCCTTGGTCCTCTCTCTAAATCCACAGCACCATTCATCCCACTTCAGCCCCCTCTCTTCACATCAACAAGTCCATCCCACAAGTGGGATTCACAAGCTCTGGGTTTTAACACGTGAACTGAAAACCAAGACAATATAAGGGGATCTTTAAATTCCATTACCATTACAAAGGGCCCCCCCCATCCAATGTGGCCTCAGACTCTACTTTGCTAGTATTTTTCCTTGCCCTAGGTCTGCAAACCAGGATTGAGACCCACATCCAAGGATAGGCAAAGCCACAGAGTTCTGCTCAAGTGCTAGGAAAAAAACCCCTGTAGTCTCCTTCTGACCAGTTTTTTGACTCCCTTACCATCTATGGGCTGAGATCTCTGAAAGCTGTAGTAGGAACTGCTGCTACTGGCAATACTATTGCTGATTCAGTCACTTTCAAGGCCTTCTCCTAGTTTTGTAGGACCAGGAATGTGCTGGCACAGCCTGTGCTGGACTGTGCTCATCCTTGCATGAAGGGCATTTTCTGCTGATGTTCTAAGTTGTCTTTGGTATCTGTTGCCTGAGAAATCTGGAAATTGCCACTGCTGCCACTGATTCAGGGTACCAGAGGTCTTCTCCAGGTTTGCTAGGGCCTGATCTTTCCTGGCACAGCCTTTGCTAGATTATGATTCTAATTCATACTGGTGTTACAGACCTTTCCTGCTGACCTTCCAAGTTATCTTGGGCTGGAAATTTGTTTCATTCCATCTTTTTGTGGGTTCTGCTGATCTAGAATTTGTTTGGAGTCATTCTTTAAAGGTATTTAGAGGGGTATGTGGAAGACCTCAGGTGAGTTAATCCCTTTACTCAGACTTCTTGGCTCAACCTTTGATGAATGTTTAAAGTAGCTATTAAATTATTTCTGACTTAAAGCATTTTTATAGAAGGATTTTTTATATGGCTTGAATTTACATTTGCATTGAAAATGTGTAAATATATATGACAAACAATCTTAAATTTTGTGAAATAAAAGATGTCAGTTAAAAGAAAAAAATGCTCAAGTTAAATCCAAGCAATATTCTCTAAATATGTTTCTTATAATAATTTTAATTACTTATAATGTGTCAGGAATTTATTTGCTTTAGATTCACTCAACATCTATACCATGACATTGTTAATTTGACAGTAATTTATTCTTTTTTTGGCTCAAAATACATCATATTAAGAACATTTATATAATACCCTCAATATGCTGTCAATAAAATGATGCTTTGGTGTCTAAAAATAAAATTTAAAATTATTTAATATTCTATCCTAATTCTACTAACCATGGGTACAATCTAGATTACCATGAATACATTAAAACTGTGCAGAAACTAAAAACTGATATATTGGCAATGTTTTCATTTGATTGTGCTAAAAGAAACAAGATCCTAGAGATGAGGTAGAACAGATAATTACTTTTAAAAAATGAATCAAAACAACCTGAATGACAAAACATTTTTTATGAGCTGACATATTTTGGTGTGCATCTTGTCTCATTAAAAGTTACACCAAAGTTCTAGAATTATATATTTCAATTTTATTAGGACATGCTTAGTTAAAATTTTAGTCACTTATAATTGGCTTATTATAGCACCTTTTGGGTTGTATCACAGAATTATTGTTTTCAGAATCTTAAAAATGTTAGAGGCTTCAGATATAACCTAGTTCTTACAGTACCCATTGCTCTTGTGCTGCCCCAATTGGCAAATCAGAAGATTAATCTGCCTTATTCATGACATCTTTACAGAAGTCTGTAATATCTCTAACCTCTTCCTCTATTCCCATTTTGATGAATATAAATGGATCAACATCAACCTGGAGGGAGGTCTCTATTTGGCCTCAACATGCTTTTCCCCTCTCTATTATATCTAAGATTTTATTTTTTCAGTTATTTAAAATAATAGAATATTTATCCAATTTGTAGATGATCCAAACCTGGAAAGAATATGAAGAATATATAAACATATGTCCATATTTTTATCTCTATCTAAATTGTTCTGTCTCTTATCTAGCTCACCTTTCTATCCCATATGCATCTCCAAGACATGTGTGTATATTTCATATATGTGCATATAAAGAGTACACATGTATACACACAAACATACAACCACACCCACACATATTATTTACAGAGTTAACTTTCATATTATTTCATGCACGTTGATTTGGCCATCATTGCTATAGATGACAATGTTTCAGCATCCTCTTCCTATGTGATGCTTAGGTTTTGCCATGGTGAGCAAATAAGAAAATTTTCTATAGCATTATACAAGGTAATCTACTCTTATTTGATAATCATATTAAATTATTGTATTCATTATCTATCAGTGTCTAAGTATGTAACTAACACACACAGAAAAAGACACACATATATGTATACACACATACATCTTCTGGCCTAACTCAGTGAGTTGCTTATCTAACTTTGTGTCATCAATATATTTTCTTTTCCCACATTCTTTCCCCTATCTACATGGTAGAATCTATATTTTGGGGGCTGATGTGGTGGAAAGATTGAGAAAACATACTTCCATTTTAATTTTTAATTCATTGTTCACTATTCACTTATAGACTTTGCTCATTTAGTCTCTTAACTAGAACTGAATCTTCCTAAATTTGACCTAATGCTATGGCCAAAGTTTGGTCTGTGCTTTTTGGAATCATCTTATCCTCATTGACTTCCATGTGAGACTTAGAAGGACAAATTAGTTACAAAACAAAAACAAAAACAACCAAAGGAAAAAAAATGACTATAAGTAACTTACACTCTCTTGCTTTTTTCTGATCATAAGATGTCAGCCTTCTCTGATACCCTGGAATGGATCCAAATACTCATGGTATTTGGATGATTCCACTGTGTTAAGCATATGATTGTCATTTTAAACTTCCTCCTAAATTGCCATCGAACTTATTAAGAGATTATGTTATAGTAATCCTGATTTGCAATAGCTATCCAAAGTTATCTAGGCAATATTACCATAATAATGATGATTGTTATGATAAAGACATATTAATAATGTTGTTGTTCATTTTTATTTCAGTTGCGCCCAACTCTTTATGATCCCATTTGTGGTTTTTTGGCAGTTACTGGAGTGCTTTGTCATTTCCTTCTCCAGGTCATTTTGCAGATGAAAAAACTAGGACAAACAGGATTAAGTGACTTGCCCAGAGTCACACAGCTAGAAAATTTCTGAGATCAGATTTGAACTCTGGAAGATTAGTCTTTCTGACTGAAGAATCAATCCAGTAAATCCATTGCACCATCTAGCTGCCCCCCCCCAAATTATACATATATATATATATATGTGTGTGTGTGTGTGTGTGTGTGTGTGTGTGTGTGTGTATGTATATATATATATATATATACATTTCAGATTTGTAAAATGTTTGAATGTATTATTTAATTTTGTACTTACAACAACCTTAGTTATTTTTATTATCCCCAGACAAACTTAGATTCTGAGAAATTAAATGACATCCATGTATACACAGCTCATAAGCTCCTGAGACAAGTTGTAAACTCAAATTTTCCTGCCTTAAATCAAACACTCTACCCATTATTCCCTCAGATGCCTCATATACTTAGATATGTATTTTTATAATAACCTTAATAGGTAAAGAGCTTGAGAAAAAAATGAACCATGTTCACACTCATGCCTACTAGAGTATGCACTGTCAATTTTACAATAGAAGTAGGAGGGCTTAGTCTTTCCCTTAAGCTGCTTACAATCTAAACAGAAAACATTTTTTAAAGGCAGGATAACATGTCCTCCGATGTACAATTATGCAGTACTGATAATATGAAATATGAAATAAGAAAGACATAGAGATAGACATGAAAGTTTATATATTTACACAAATGCCAAAATTTCAGTCTTCCAAATCTTGAACACAATACTCATGGTGAGCAAAATGATGGAAAACCTCAAAATTTATGATCAGGAATGGAAAGCTCTTCCTGTCCTGATCACTGGTTTAAATGTCCCTGCTAAGCTCATAAAGAAAATTCATTAACTTATGATAGCTGTCTGGTGTTTTCTGTAAAATGAGAGTGACCTCAGTTGATATCATTAAAAAGTACTCTTATAATTTCAATTACCTGTACACCCTTGCAACCAGTCTCCTCGGAGGCCAAGGATTAAAAGGGCATGAAAACAACGGTGCTCACTTGCCCTGAAACCAGCCTCCTACAGCTGGTCTGAGGTTTTTAATGGGGTGATATGTAAGTGGGAACCTGATGCTTGTACTACTCCCTGTGTAGTAATAAACATTAACCTGATCTGTATCCTATCGTTATTTTGTGTTTAAATTCCTTCTTGAATATCTACAGCCCAGCTTGATTAATAAAATGAAATGGAAGTCTTAGATATAATCACTAGGAACAGAGTATTTTAGAACTTCCCAAGACAATGCACCTGATAATCCATTTGATATCTTTTGCTACAGAATAGTTTTTGAATATTTTGATTCTTCAAATCTTATTTTGCAATGGAAGATAAATTTCTTGAGGGCGAAGACTATTTCTTAGTGTGTGTTTAAAACCCAAGAGACTAGAAATGGGCCTTGCACACAGCTAAAACTTAAGACATGTATGTATATATGTGTTTACATATATACATACATATGTGTATGGCTATATACATTAAATCTACATATCTGCATGCATATATATGAATGTATTAGGTTATTTGTTAGATTTAATTCCAGAGCACTTGAGTTTGATTATCAATATAATTATAAGGATTCTGCAAGAGGGTGGGCATGTTGATGAGATGAAAATTGACATTTATGGATTATTTTGGAGTGAAATAACATAGAATCCTTAGAAAAGATTGATTCTTAAGGGATCAGTTCTTAGTGGCTGTTTTTTTTTTTTCAATCTTAGCATCTGCTTCAACAGCTTATCAAGTACAATTTAGTTGCCAATGTTTCCAGAATAATTACATGAATGTTATTATTTATCTGAATTCCCACTATGTCCAGGAGGGTCTACCCCCTGGTTATCTTCCTGAGGGCATTCATCAACATGTATCAAACTTACAATGTGATTATTCTCTGGGAACGAGTAATAAATAGGCCTTGTGATTTCTTTCCCAAGTGCAAACCTGAAAATATGAAGTATCTAATCATGTTGTGAAGCAAATATTCAAAGTTTTTAGGCTTTCCCTTGTCCCCTACTGTGTCTTGGTAAACCTTTTCAACACAAGAAATTAACATATCTTTTGTTAAACTCTACACAGCAGAAAACAGATTATTATTCATAAAATAAATGAGCGTCTGACAGAACATTATTTGTAATAGGTAACAACAGCAAAATGACATATAATTTATTATACACAAAACTAATCCTGCTAGTTAAATTACTCAGCTAATTAGGTCTCCAATGAAAAGGTCTATAAACATACCCATTTTTAACTTTAAAAGTTATTGCCAACACTCATGGGTTCTATTACAACACATGCAACATATACATAACAAAAATCATTAAAATGCTTAAACACAGAAAGAATAATGCAATTAATCAGAGAACCCTAAAGAATGCCTCAATGCAAGCACATTGAAGTATATATGCTAATATGAAGATGTAATAACATCAGTACATTTGGATACTGAATGTATTGCCTTACCTTAATAATATGTATATAATTCTTCAAACTATAGTTCATCAAAAATTTCCCATATTAATCATAAGTTTTTGTACGAAGAAATTTTATTTATAAAAAAATCATAAAATTTTTTGACCACAAAACTAACAGGTTTACATTTTATTAAAAATGTGTGTGAATGGAGATTTTCTATTAAATAAGTTGAATTTTGGATATCAAAGTTTTTGTTTAACAAGCCTGGGAATATTTGAAATATCTTTTGGCAAAGCAATACAAAAAAAGTAATAATTTTCTTCCAGAATTTATGATAAGTGCTTTTATGTGATATTCTCAGAGCTTCTTCCACAGGCTTTTATAATTAGCCAGTGTAGTGTTTGTAAGAGTTCTGCATCCTCGACACACATGTTCATGTTGGTTTGAAATAACAACTCAATTTGTTCATGAGAAAAATGCAACAGAGGCTTTTGCCTTATTCATAACTCCAGTTGATGCATTAATATATGTGGTTACATAGAAACACAGCAGGAAAGTGGGTGAAGAGACCAGTGAGGTGAGACTAAACAGGTAAATCTTAAGTCTCTAGTCTACTTCACCATTTACAATGTTCTCCTTCCCCGATCGAGACAATTAAATATATTGCATAGGATTAAGGATTAAGATAATTTACTAATAACAATCTTAATTCACAAAATTTGTGATTTGATCAAGCATTTTAAAAACATAATCAAGTTGGATTATTTAAAAATCAACCAAATAAGCTAAATTTTGGTTGACAGTAATAATAAAGATATAGATATAGCCACTGTTTAGAGCTAAGTATTTCTTATTCTGATGACTGATTTGGAAGTTAATGTTATGGCTATTTTATATGACTATAAGTGTACCTCCCTTTCATGTTTAAAGATATGCATAAATTTAATAATTTGTAAAAGTCCCTTAAATTTAGTAACTGTTTGACTTTTGTCATTTACTTCAGTGTCTAGAAAAATAGTTTACTCATACTCAAAGGGATGATTGAGATCTTCATTGTGGCATTCCCTCCAAAAATGCAGAAAATAACCAATCTTTTTCTCTAGATCTTATGAGACTTTTGTCCATCATTAACAGGTTGGGAACCTTTGTCGCTTTCTCCTGACATTGAAAGGATAACTACTGAAAAAACGGAGCATTAATGCTTATCTTTCATTCTCTCTACATGGAAAGTTTGTCTTTATTTTTCAGTCACGCATTTTCCTGATGATATACTTTGCTCAGTTGTTTGTCAGTGTATCCTGTTTGTTATGTGTTGTAGCCCACTCATACCTTGCAACTTCCACTGCCTTTTGTGTGATACATATGTTTAATTTTTTGAAGTCTATGGTATTCCATGATTCTCAGTCAGATAGAAAGTCCAGTAGACTATCAATAGTAAAAGTGAAAATTTGTTTTGGGGAGAAGGTTGGGGTCATTAAAGTAGCTTTACATTTTTTTTGTAGTGAATCCAGACTTCTTTACACCTCTTTTAAAATATTCTGGACATAACTGCTATTTATACATTTTTGGTCTCAGTATCATATACGTGGGGCAACCATGTAGAACAGTAGATATAATTTCAGGCCTGAAGTCAGTAACACTCATCTTCTTGAGTTTAAATCTTGTCTCAGACATGTAATAGCTATGTGATCCTGGGAAAGTCACTTACTCTTGTTTACCTCATTTTCCTCAAGTGCAAAATAAGTTGGAGAAGGAAAATCCAGTATCTTTGCCAAGATAACCCCAAATGGGGACACAGAGTCAGACATGACTGAAATGACCAAACAACAAACAAATCATATATATTTCTATATATTTATTTATATAAACATATACCATGATATAATCTCGATAATTGGCTATATTCTTGTATATATATTCCTGCATGGGTGGTTTAAAAAAATGTGTGGTGACAGAATTCTCTCAGAACTCCCACATTGTGTCAGGACTGAACAAAATCACCATTAGGTCATCCATAAGCATGAGTATAAAAAGCCCCTTTTCCTATTTGGAATCAGTACTAGATCTTTAGAAACAGTGGTCCACACTAACAAGCATATGTCTCCCTGTTTAATTCATCAACTGATATTTGTAATCAGAGGATTGTTGAACAAGATTATTTCTTTTATTGTATGAATCAAATTATTTTGATGTGTGGGTGAGAGAAATTTTATTGGAGATGAGACTTTTAAATAATATTTTTGCTCCAAAAAACCAAATGTGTGTGTTTGCATGTAAATACACACATGCACAACATATAGATGCACAATATCAACATAAATATATTCTATATAAATATATGCATTCAACAATAAAATTTTATTTTTATACCTCTTGATCATTGTTTAAAGGTAAAGATATTATTTACTATGAAATTTCATTTGTCCCTCTCTCCTTTCCTTATTAATATTTTTTATCAGAGATGTCTTGGGTATTTGAGTAGATGATTCTTATTTTTTTCCATCAATAATTTTACTTCATGTTGGTAAAGCAAGTCAGTAATTGACATTCTTTTGGTCACTTTTCTCAGCATTAATCAGTTCTGAATTTTTTTCTTACACTTTTGTCATCTTTCCTTATTTCACATATCTTCAGAATTGATCCCTCCTTTTCCTCATAATTATCTTGAATCCAACATGAATCACTTCTATGCACACTTGACCCAATATGTACACTTGATCTACTTTTCCTACTTTTGTTTCCTTTAGTTTTTCTTTGTTTTTTAATGATGTTTTCATGTTATCTTGAGGTGAACATAGGCCTATGCTTTTAGAGATCAAACAGAGTATGGCAGGACAAATTTTACTATCAACTTTTTGCAGACCTCCCCCTGCTGGTGCATTTTTCTTCTGTTTGTTGGCTCTTTGTATTTTTTTTTATCTTCAAATATCCATGCAATTAATTGTTATTTAGGTCTCTCATCCAGTTTCTTTAATTTGCTCTTGCCTTCCTCTAATTATCTCTGTTTTACTATGTGAGAGTACTCAAGAACCTTTGCTATTCTTTTCAATAATTTTTTAAAATGAGTTTTTATTTTCAACTGTTGTTACCCTTGGCTATCATATGTCTAATTATAAAGAAGGTAAAGTGATTCTTGCAATTTTTAGTCACCTTGGAAATGAATAGATTTAAATTAAATTTATGCATGACATTATTATAGACTGTACTTTCTTCCAACCATATGTTATTTTCATCATTAAATGCTTTATTGAATAAGTCAGGATTAAGTTGTTCCATTTGCATACCAGGTCTTTTCTTTTCTTTTTATTCTTTGTTGGTTCTAGATTTTTTTCTCTTTACTAATTTTCATCTGTGTTCTAACAAGTTAATGGTTCAACTATGCCCTGGTTTAGGAATGATTTTCACAGATATAATGCAGCATTCCTCATAACTTAATATGAACAATTTTACATTTTTTCCTGTATTTACTGTTCTTGTCACCTCCCAAACTTTTCCTCAAAAAATATTCTTAATACATAGGTGTAATAATATATATTAGAGTGAAATGAACAGAACCAAAACAATGCTTTGTACAATAACAGCAATATTGTTTCAAGCACAACTTTGAGGGGCAGCTGGGTGGCACAGTGAATAGAGCACTGGCCCTGGGATCAGGATGACCTTAGACACTTGACAATTAGCTGTGTGACTGTATCAGCAATGCCATATTCACTATGCCTATAGAGATTACAAATATGCTGATATAATTATCCATCACAAAATACGTCAGGTTTGCCATTTGGGGAAATAAACTAGAAAATTTATTAAGATACCAAAAGACTGAGTCCCAAAACCAGAAAGTGAAAGCCATCAGAGTAGTTATGACATTGGCACAGGTAGATAAAGTAGAAAGCACCCACATTCTCAAGCCTTTAAAACAGAACAGGCTACCTCAGGCAAAGGTCCTCCTCTCCCCACTCACAGCAACCACCCAGCGCGCTCCCAGCAGCTCCGGCCCCTGGCAGCGCTCAGCAGGGGTCCTTAGCAGAAAAGTCCTGCTCCCAGCAGCTCCGGCCCCTGGCAGTGCTCAGCAGGGGTCCTTAGCAGAAAAGTCCTGCTCCCAGCAGCTCCGGCCCCTGGCAGTGCTCAGCAGG
>NW_027185698.1:7435363-7447751 GCF_028583685.1 Petaurus breviceps papuanus
AAAAAAAAAAAAAAAAAAGGGCAACCGCAACCGCAACGGCTGCCAACCGCCAACCGCAGGACCGTTAGCTCGGCTTTCACTTTTTCTCGCTTTCCGCTTTCTCTTGCTCTGCTATGTCAGCACATCCATGGGGCATGGGAGATCTTTAAATCCCATAACCCTTACAGTGACCTTGAGCAAGTCACTTAAACCCAATTGCCCTTCCTCAGCCTGTCCAAAAAAAAGAACACCTTTGAGTGAAAGAGTCATTTTGACTACTATAAATACTCAAATTAACTACAAAAACCATGGGACGGAAGATACCATTTCCATCCAGAGAAAGAACTGATGAATTGACCTGTGTATAGAAGGATTTTACACTCACATACATACATACATACACACATACATATTTGTGCCTAATGGCAGTCATCTCTAGGGCAGGGGAATGGGGAAAAAAGGGGAAAATACGTGTAACTATATATTTAAAAGGAATAGTAACATTGTACATAATAGATTTGTAGTTTTACATGCAACCATCTTGTTTTTATTATGCTATATTATAGAAGTGTTGTTTTATTCCAAAAATTAAAAATAAAATATATATTTTAAAAATACATATATGTATGCAGTCTTTGTATAGTCTAATAATATTTAATCATAATTCCTGAGTGAGATTTTCTTATTATATTTCTTTTTATGCTCACCCATTTCTAGTATTACATAGAAATTATCATCTAGTGTCACAGTGTATTCTAAAATATATTCTGTATGTATATACATATATATATATATATATATAAATGTATATCCTGAAAATATAATTTGAAAGTTTATATAGATGTCCTCATAGAATGTATCTACCTCTTTATTCTGGGCAAGTCTGAAGTAGCTAGGCAGCATAACAGACCTGGGTCTGAAGTCAAGAAGAGGTCAAAGCTAGCCACAGTTTTTTCTTATTCTGGGCAAGTCACACTCAACTTTTCCCTGCCTCAGTTTTTCAACTGCAACTTTAGGACAATGATAACACCTACTTTCCAAACTTGTTATAAGGATCAAATGAGACAACATGTATCAAGCACTTGGGACAGTTCTTGGTACACAGTTGGTACTTATTAAATACTTATTTTCTTCCTACTGAACTTACTGTCTGCCTTCCTACAACTGACATTGTTGAATAAAATGCAATTATTTTCTTGGTTGTCCTTTTACATATAGGTATAACAATCCCCGCTAAAATAGAGTAAGAAAAATTCTATATAACATAACTTCCTATTTGCTGTGGGCACATGATAAACTGAATTTCACCTACTCCTTTACTTGTCTCTACAAGGAAAACCTATAAAGTGTCATTCAATTGGACAGAAATATCTTTCCCCTGCCCCTGGTTTTGTATACAAGAGAACTAAGATAGTTGCAACTCAGTTCCTCTAAAAGAATGTCCATTGAGTAGTCATGGGAGAAGGATGTTACGTTCAGAGGACAAACAGCTAAGTCAAAATTTATAAAACATACAAAAACTCCTAGGTTCTTTGAAACCTCAGTTCCCCTTTCTAAAACTGTCTTTGACTACAGAGGCAGAACGGTTGTCTCAGAAAAAGAGCTATTTGTAATTTTCTTTTTTTTCTCCTATGGATTCCCATATTCGAAAGGATTCAAATTTGCTTATGATAAGCCTCTTTGTTATTAGCTGTTTTGTTTTTCAGAAAGGGAAGGCAATGCAATAAATATTTATAGAGTATCTGCTATTTGCCATGCACTATTATAATTATATATATACATTTCCAAATATTATCTCATTTCATCCTCAAAACAACCTTTGAAGGTTGGTGTATTGTTCTCGTTTTGTGGGTGAGGAAACAAATAGATGTTAAGTGATTTCCCATGTTCACACAACTAGGAACTAAGATAGGATTTGAACTCAAGTCTAGGTCCAGAAGTTATTCACTGTGCCACCAGATGTCTCTAAACAGAAAAACATCTGTTTCTAAGCCTAGCCTGTTAGAAACTGCTTGACACATATTAAGTCCTTAATAAATAGGTGAAATCAACCTCTCCTTTAAAGAACTGGGTTATTTTCCACATTTAATTATGATGCAGTCCTTGGTCCACCCTTCCCAATTCAAGGACATTTTCTAAATCTCCCCATCCTCCAATCTTCCTAAGGCACTTTGGCTGTTCAAATTCTAGTGTGTCTTATTCTTATGTTTGAGCATATGCCATATCCCATTTAAAAATTTAACAAATTCTAAGGTCATGATCAGAAACTAACTTAAAAAAATGATTTTGCTCTCACTTGAAACTACACATAGCAAATAATATATATTATGTATATGTACATGTGTGTCTGTGTGTGTCCTTACACACAAATAGACATACTCATAAAAACATATATACATATATGTATATGTGTGTGACAGAATCAAATATTAAAATTGTAGCAGTATACAATTTAATTAAGTGACATGATGTTCAAAGTACTAGTTTGGATTATATCACATGTTCTTCTAAACTAAAAATATTGTAATCTATTAAATCTTATATATTAGAGTTGTTTTCTTTGTGTTTTTTTTTAATTTAAATTCTAGGCTGATGGATTTTTTTTGTAAACCTGCTATATCTGCAATTTTAGGTGTAAAATATTAATGCAACTGAAAATGAAACACATATTGCTTATTAATAAACCTAAAAGTGTAGGCAATATTTGCATAAAATTATTTAAACTAAAGAACTGTCATCTAATTGATATTCTTAAAAAACAAATAGTTGAGAAAATAATCTAGGAGCCAATATCAAGGTTGGATAAAATATAAAATAATTGGCATAAAATTAACTTCAGTCAATAAACATATACTCATATGCTGAAAGAGAATGTACTGAACTTATTTTGAGACTTTAACCATAAGTATGTGATCCTATCTGCCTGAGCAGGGGTGAGGAACCTGCAGCCTTGAGATCACATGTGGCCTCTAGGTGTTCAAGTGTAGCCCTTTCACTGAATCCAAACTTCTCAGAACAAATGCCCTTAATAAAAGGATTTGTTCTATAAAACTTGGACTTAGTCAAAGGCCATACCCAAGTAACTAGAAGGACACATGTGGCCTCAAAGATGCAGGTTCCCCACCTCTAAAGCAACCTTTCTTTTAAGGAGAGGGTACTTTTCTTTTTCCCAAGCTTTAGGGTTACCATTTGTGCAGAGACGAGGCTGACACTCAAGACCCAAACAGGGAAAGGGACATAGATAAGAAAAAAATTGATATTGATGACTTTGTTACCCTTCCTCTTTTGAACTCTAATAAATTTGAAATGGAAAAAGGTCAGTGTCATGGAGGCAAGAGTGTTCAGATTAAAACAGCTTCAATATTAAGTGATGAGAGAGAGAGAGAGAGAGAGAGAGAGAGAGAGAGAGAGAGAGAGAGAAACGGAATGAATAATGTCTCTAAATCTGTTTAATCACATTTTCTAAGTATGTCCATTTAAATTTAACAAATGACTATCTATTATTTGCTATGTATAGGGCAAAATAATTTTTCAAAAGCTGATTTCTGAATGACCTTAAAATTTATTCTAGAAAATATGAAATATGCTCAAATTAAAGTATAATACATAATAGAATTTGATTGGGGAAAGGGTCTTAGGAAGTTTGGAGGAAGGAGAGATTTTGAAAATTTCCTTGGAGTGGGAAGAGAAGATCAAGGACTGTATCATAATTAAAGGTGGAGCATAACCCATTCTTTAAAGGAAGGGATGATTTCAAAAAAGGAAAAATGAGAAGGGAGAAGACTATTCCAAGGAGATGGCCTTTGTGAATGAATGTAATAAAGGTATATGTAAAATTCCTTCCAAGTAAAACATTTTATCACTGGGTTAAAGCGAGTGGAAAGGCAGCAACAATAAATATCATTTTTATTATGTCTGGCCCCAGAACCACCTGCTAAAGTTTCAGAAAAAAATTTCTATTAGGGAAAAAGTGTTAGTTATCACCTAACACATAATTGGAGTGCTGTAGGGTTTCATTTATTTCTTTAAGTGGTGAAGTGGATTGAGTGCTAGAGCTTGAATCAGGAAGGCTCATCTTCCTTAGTTCAAGTTTGGACTCAGATACTAGCTCTGTTTCCCTAAGCAAGGAATTTAATCCCATTTTCCTCTGTTATCTCACCTGTAAAATAATCTGGGAAAGAGAATGGGAAATGATTCCAGTAGCTTTGCTAAGAAGATCCCACTTTCAAAGCAACTAACCAAAAATTTATTTATTTTAAAGAAGTGCTATGAACTACAGATACAGTATGGCCCAATGGATAAAGAACTACATTTGGAACTGGAAAGAACTCGATCTGAGTCTTATTTATTATATACATTGGTTGCCTGACTGAGAATGTCAATCCTCTCAGTACACTTTGGAAACTCACCTAACATTAAATATAAGTAGCACAGCAGGTACTAATCTAAAGTAGGAAAAGAAATTTCCTCATTAGGAGTTCCCAATGCCAATGCAATTTTAAATAAAATCTCTTCTCCATAATAAAGTCATGACATCATAGGTATATAGTTAGTACTGACAATGTACTTACAAAGAGACACTCCACATATATGACATACATAAAACAGTTTCCAATGTTTCTTAATAATTTATTAGATGCAAAATGGAAATATTTGATGTGGGATGAGTAGTAACTTATCCATTTACATTCTTTATGTACTTAATATTTAAAAAAAAAGAAAAGAAAAACCTAGGTCAAGTTTGATAAGGATATGGAAAATTAAAGCTTTATAAAACATCTTTATTTTTATCTCTGCAGATCAAGCATGAGGAGATGCCCATATAGTTTTCTTAAGCAATTGGGGTTAAGTAACTTGCTCAAGGTTACATGGCCAGTTATTTTGTGTGGGAACCAAGTATCTGAGGCGGGAACCAAGTATCTGAGGCTGGAACCAATCCTGGGTCTCCCAATACCAGAGCCAGTGCTCTTTCTCTTACTCACTGCACCACCTGGCCGCCCCAGTCCAAATGGTTTTAACAATATGGTGAAATATATAATAAGTAGTGTTTTTTTCAATATAAGAGTAATAGAATACCCATTTGGGGACTTTCACAAAGTTGATTCTCTTTATGTCCATGAAAATTTGTTTTCTCATCTAATTACCTTTCAAAAAAGAATTACAGTAACTAGGTGAAGTAACAGCATCATTAGATTACCCAAGTTGCTCACATACTTTCAAAGCATACTATCCAAGATGGAAATGCCTCTACAACCCAAATAACAACCAAATTCTCACCAAATGCTGATTATATGGTTTACTTTAAGTATGCAGAAACTTTAAAATATAACTCTGTCCACTTTACATTTCACAAGGTTTTGAAAATTTCTTACTAAACAAAATTACATTTGGTTGAACGAGATAATGTTTCTTAAGATCCGATGATTCCATAGAAGCGACAATAGCCAAACTTATGAAGCATTTAATATGTATAAAACATTAAATACTGGATGCATTTTGATGCCATAAAATACAAACAAACAAAAACTGTTCCCAAGAGCTTTCCTTCTGCTTGGATGGAGCTCACAGTATCAGGTAGTAGATAGAGATTTAGATAGAAAGATATGGAAAGTAAGATAGCAAGATAGATTATATATATATATATATATATATATATATATACACACACATATGTATATATATGTATATACATACATATATGTGCATACATATATATATATATATGGATAGTAAGTACTAACAACTTCATTTGAGAATAGTACTAAATAAAGATGTATGTGTGGTGCTATTTAGGAGGGGTCAGGGAAGGAATCAGCCACATGGTACATGAGGGAAGATATGAAGGAAGAATAGTAATATGAAAGGCAAAGATAAAGAGAGCAAGCACTCCAAGTATGTAACTGTTAAGTCAATGACTAGGAAACAATGCGATATTAAAGATGAATGAGTGATTAAATGAATGAAAACATTCTTACTCTGTGCCACGTACTAGAAGAATACAATTTTAAAAGTAAGAGTCCCTGCCCTCAAAGCTCTTTCATTCAGACAGGAGGAGGTATGACTACAATCTAGAAAGCCTCTGGGGTTGTGAATGGAGTTATAAGGCAGTAGCTTATCCTGCTGTTTCAAGTAGCAATGATAATGTTGATTTGATTATTGCTGCTAGGAAAAAAAAAAAGAGGATGCTAAACATAGGAGGAAAAGGAGCCCACTTACCACTCTTTCCCATCTAGAATGATCCAGGATAAAATACATGAAAAGAAAAGTAAGAAACAGAAGCATCTTGGTATAGTAGATAAAACATTGAACTTGGATTTCAGGAAATTCTGGATTTTAGTTTTGCCTCAGGCAGTTTCTCCTTATGTGACCTTGGATGAATCACAATATTTTTCATCCTTTTCACCTCAGTGCTCTCATATGTGAAATGTGAAAAATAGCACTAACACTAATTGTTTTGAGAATCAACTAAGATAATTTATATAAATTTTTATAAACCTAAAAGCATTAGATACAGACTAGTTGTTATCATCATCTTCATCATCATCAATGTGTAGTAGTAGTAGTAGTAGTAGCAGTAGTAGTAGTAGTAGCAGCAGCAGCAGCAGCAGCAGCAGCAGCAAGCCAGTGTGACCAACAGATGTTTGACCTGCATATACTCTAAATGACTTGCAAAATCTATTAGATATGCTTTGGGGGAGGTTGGGTGTTTGGTGCCTAAGACATGATAATTTTTTTTTCTGTTTCTGGTATGCATATGTGTTCTGCCTGTGCCCTTAGGAAACTCCATTATTCCTCCTTTTGAATTTGGGTTGTTCTTTTATTACTTCCATTGTTTCCCATTTTAAACCATATCTACATTGTATCTTCATTATTGTTATTCAAACAGTCAATTAATGAGATAACCTTTCTTGCTGAAAAGAATACTGGATAAAATGCTTAATGATTTCATAGCAGAAATCAGTCAGACTCTTCTTAAATTTAAAAGACAGAACAATAACAGCAGCAGTTCAATATGCAAAGATCCTATAATTCTGCATACTCAAAATGTATTTGCTTTGATGATTTCTTTAATGCTTCAGAGACATTTCATTAAATACCTCAGTTCTTTTTAACTTCTATTGTCCGTGGTTGGCTATTTAGCAATTTTAAAATGTTTTCTACTCCATAAAATTTTGTGCCTAAGGAATAGCTATTTATTACGTTAACAGTGATCCCTTGATTTTTCAACTCTTTATTTTATTTCTTTCCATAAAAAGCAGGTCAATAAATTTTGTTATACTGAAACATGAAGACAAAAAATAATACCCTCTGTTTACTTTATAATAATGAAAATTTACTGAATTTTAATGTTCTACTTACATAATGTTAACACTGTCACCTGTAGCCTTGAAAAGGAAACAGGAAGCACTATTTTGGGAGGTGGGCCTGGAAATCTAAGTAAAATAGGAAAGGAGAACAGAGTATCATAAAACCATTGGAATTTGGATTTCATTTTATATGAAAGAAGGAGGAGTCTTAGACTCTAGTATTGCTATGCTCCACAGACCTAGAACTCAATTATGTTGCATGGTCACATACCACTACAAGGGGACATAGACAATTTAGGTTAGGGGAAAGTCAGACTCTGTATAATCCTCCTTCTCTGGAAGAAGGTATTGCTCTATTTTCTACTGTGACTTCTGAGGCATTGCTTCCCTTCCAGTGGTTGTTTTTAACAGCAAAAATCACCGATCTTCCCACCCAGTGGGGCTTATTTCTCATCCTAATATTGAAATGTTCCACAATTTAGATATTATTTCCCTTATTACTACCTTTCTCATAATATAGTTTATTCCCTCTCTGTCCTTATTCTAAGAATCTGTGGCTATATTGAGGAAAAATCAAGTATTAAATAGGCCGGATAGCCAGAGTATAAAGGTCAAGAAGGAGTATAGTATTGGGATAAAGATGTCAGACAAGGTTACAATCAGACCTTGGAGAGCCTTGAATGCCAGATATAGAAATTATACTACATTTGCTAAACAGCTGTGAATAAAGATGAATAATGAAGAAAAGTGAAGATGTGATTAGTGGCAAATTAAGATGGTGTGTATAGCAGTAAACAAAAATAAGGCAATTCAGTCAGCTAGATAGAGGTTTCCTCTCTGTAGTCTAATTAATATACCAGCCAACCATACCAAATTCTATGCTGCAAAGTCACACCCACAGGTATTGTACCATTCTGATCACTAGCCTCCTGGAACACTGGTACAATACTATTTTCATTCACAAGGGATCAAGGACACAGAAGTACAGTATTGCTTGATATCCCAAGGGAACAGAGGCCTTACGGAGTAGTATCACCTCCAGAATCAAGGGAACAGGGGAACTAAAGAGCAGTATTACTTCCAATCCCAAGGAGCATGAGGAACAGTATTAGTTGCAATACCAAGAAATCATGATCCTTTCCTGGGTAAGGACCAGAGTGAGAAAAGGAGAGCAGTGATGACAGTGCCACTTTGGCATACCACCTTGGCAGCACTGAAAAATTCCAAGACCCCAGAACTAACTCAAAAAAATTGCAAAAAAGACTGAATCTTTGGATAGTCCCTCTTGATCCCCCCCCACACCAGGAACAAAAGACATTTTTTACCATAAATTCAAAGTCAAGTAACTGAAAAGGTGAAAAAAGAAAACAACAACAAAAAAAGGGGTGGCCATAAAAAGCTACTACACTTATAGAATTGAACATGACAAAAATTCAGAAGAAGACGAAGTAAAAACTAGATTCAAGCAAAGCCTCAAAGGGGAATTGTGGATGGGACATAAGCACATAGAGCTAAAATAATAGACTTTCAAAATCAAATTAAGAGTCATAAAGAAAAAAAATAGGCAAAGGATTGAGATCAAGAGAAGAAAATTATGAAAAAAATAATTAAAATCTTGGTAAAAGAGGCAGAAAATACTGAAGAAAATAACACTTTAAACAACAGACTTAATCTAATGGAAAGAAGAGGTAAAGACTTCACTAATAAAATTAGCTCCTCAAAAAGAAGAATTATCTAGATAGAGGAAAGATAGAAAAGCTTACTGAAGAAAATACTTCCTTAAAAATTGGAATGGTGGAGTGGGTAGGTGGTGCAGTGAATAGAGCACCTATAGGGCAGGAGTAAAGACTACTCGAGTTCAAATCAAGCCTCAGACACTTAACACAAAAACTAGCCATGTGACCTTGGGCATGTCACTTAAGCCCAATTGCCCTACCTTCTCCCCTCCAAAAAGAAAAAAAAAAGCATTTAAAAAATTGGAAATTGGCAAACAGAAGCTAATGGCTCCAAGAGATATCAAGAAATAATGAAACAAAATCAAAAGAATGAAAAATACAAGAAAATATGACATATCATATAGAAAAAAGAACTGAACTGCAAAAAAGATCAAGAAGAGAAAATTTAAGTATTACTGGATTACATAAAAACCATGATCAAAGAAAGAACCTGGATATCATATTTCAAGAAATTATAAAGGAAAATGGTATTGATATCCTAGGAGCACAGGATGAAAAAGAAATTGAATCCACTGAGATGCCAAAATAAAAACTCCTAGAAATATTAAAGCCAAATTCTGGAACTCTCAGACCAAAGATAAAATATTTCAAGACATCAGACAGAAACTATTCAAATATGATGGAACCACTGTTAGGATCACACAGGCTTTAGCAGCTACCAAATTAAAAAAAAAAAAGTAGAACAAGTATAATGTGATATTCTGAATGTAAGAAGAGCTAGGATTGAAACCAAGAATGATCTAATCAACAAAAATTAGCATAATGTTTCAAGAAGAAAAAAATCAAGAAATAAAGGACTTTCAAGATTTCTGAAAAGACCATAGCTGAATAGAACATTTGACTTTCAAATACAAGACCCAAGAGAAGGATAAACAAGTAAACATGAACTAGTAATCATAGAGAACTCATTAAGGTGAAACTGTTTATATTCCTATATAGGGACATGATACATTTAAAATCTGAGAATTTTATCATTTTTAGGGCAGCTAGCAGGATTCTACACAGAAGGTAAGGGAGAAAGTTGGTTATAGTGGGATGGTATAAAAAACATATGTGAGAAAGAGGGATGCTTTAGGAGAAGATGGACAGGAACAATTATCTGACATAAAAGATGTATACAAGGAATAGCTTTTTAAGTGGAGAGGAAAATTGCGGGGGGGGGCAATGTTTTCAAATCACTTTGATCTAAATTGGTTCAGAGGGGAACACACACACACACATATCTTTTCTCAACCATTTGCAAAGGTTCATCAGACAGTTATTTTGCTGTCTTGTTCTTTTTCTTTGGATTTTGTTGTTGTTACTGCCTCCTGTAAAATATGGTGATCTTACAAAAAATACTTTATAGAGCTAGAAAAAATAACAACAAAATCCATCTGGCAAAAGTCCAGAATACCAAGGGAATTAATGAAAAGTAATGGTAGGGAAGGTGACTTTGCCATACCAGATCTTAAATTGTATTATAAAGCAGCAAGCATCAAACTACTCAGTAGTGAATAAGAAATAGAGTGGCGGATAAGTGGTATAAATTAGGTACACAAGTCAATGACTACAGTAGTAATCTACTCTTTGATAAACCCAAAGACCCCAGTTTCTGTGATAAGTACTAACTATTTTACAAAATCTGATGGGGAAACTGGAAAATAATATGGCAGAAACTAAGCATAGACCAATCTCTTACACCGTGTACCAAAACAAAGTCAAAATGGGTACACAATTTACATATAAAGACTGATACTATAAGCAAACTGGGAGGAAAAGAAATAGTGTACCTGTCATATTTGCGGAGAATGGAAGAATTTATGACCAAAAAAAAAAAAGATGAAGAATTTTGTGAAATACAAAATGGATAATTTTGATTACATTAAATTGAAAAGTTCTGAATAAACAAAGCCTATGCAATCAAGATTAGGAGGGAAACAGAAAATTGGGAAAGACTTTTTACAACCAATGTTTCTGATAAAGGCCTCATTTCTAAAATATATAGAGAATTATATCAAATTTATAAGAATATGAGTCATTCCCCAATTGATAAATGGTCAAAGAATATGAACAGGCAGTTTTAAGAGGAATAATTAGAGATATCTATTGTCATATGAAGAAAAAATGCTCTAAATCACTATTGATTAGAGATGCAAATCAAAACAACTCGTAAGTACCACATCACACCTATCAGATTGGCTAACGTGACAAAACAGGAAAATGATAAATGCTGGAGAAGATGTGAGAAAATTGGAACACTAATGCATTGTTAATGGAGTCGTAAACTGATTGAATCATTTTGGAGAGCAATTTGGAACTATGTCCAAAGGGCTAAAAAAGTATGCATACACTTTTACCCAGCACTACCTCTGCTAGGGCTGTATTCCAAAGAAATCATGCAAATGGGAAAAGAACTCACATGTACAAAAATATTTATAGCAGCTGTTTTTGTTGTGCCAAAGAATTGGACTTTGAGAGGATTCCCATCAATTGGAGAATGGCTGAACAAGTTATGGTATATGAATGTAACAGAATACTATGGTGCGATAATAAATTATTAGCGAGTAGACTTCAGAAAAATCTAGAAAGACTTACATGAATTGATGGCGAATGAGGGCAGCAAAACTAGGAGAACATTGTACACAGTTACAGCCACATCGTGTGATGACTAACTTTGATAGATGGCTCTTCTGACCCATGCAAGGTTCTAAAACAACTCTGAAAGGCTCATGATGGAAAATGCTATCCACATCCAGAGAAAGGATTATAGAGTCTGAATGCAGATTGATGCATTTTTTGCTCTCTCTTTTACTGTTTTGTTTTGTTTCTTCTTTCTCATGGTTTGTTCCACTGGTTGTAATTCTTCTCTACGACATGACTATCAGATTATATACTGTCTTTGAGAAGGGGGAGAGGAGGGAGGTGGTGAAAATTTAAAATTCAAAAGCTTGTGGAAATGAATGTTGTTAACTAAAAACAAATAATTTTTTTTTAAATACTGTGAATCTCTTTCCATAGCTCTTCAGGCATTCTCTCCACCAGATCTAATCCATTAAATCTATTTATCACTTCCACTTCAAATTCTTAAGATAAGTTATTTAGGGGGCTGCCAGGTAGCACAGTGAGTAAGAGCACCAGTCCCAGAGTCGGGATAACCTGGGATCAAATCCACCACTTACCACCACATCCAGAAATAACTGGACATGTAACCTTGAGCAAGTTACTTAACCCCAATTGCTTTTTTAAAAAAAGATAAGTTATTTAGGTCCTCCCTATGCAGTCCAATAGGTTTCCCTACTTTCTTCAATTTAGAGTATGAATCTTTCCTGAGGTCAGGGAAGAAAAAAGTTTGGTTTTAGGAAGAGAGAGAGAGAGAGAGAGAGA
>NW_027185698.1:7448151-7474123 GCF_028583685.1 Petaurus breviceps papuanus
AGAGAGACAGAGAGAGAGACAGAGTCAGAGAGAGAAAGACAGAGAGACAGAGAGACAGACAGAGACAGAGGCAGAGAGAAAGACAGAGAGAGACAGGGAGAGAGACAGAGAGAGAGACAGAGAGAGAGAGAGAGAGAGAGAGAGAGAGAGAGAGAGAGAGAGAGAGAGAGAGAGATGATTTTTCCCACAGAAGAGAAATTCCCTCTCATAGCCTTAGATCTAAATCTTCTTGCATCTACTTAAAACCCCCAGAGGTATGATTAGCTTAAATGGCTAACTAATTAGTTGTTCTACTCAATCAAAAAGATTCAGATTTCATATACAGATCACAGGATATATGTCATTTGTTTACAAATGTAAAGTATAATTAAAATGGTTTGTTGATTAATTAATTGAGTCAATTGAAATACCTTTTTTTTCTGTAATTATAGTTATTAAGATGGGGAGAGGGAGGAAATCACACTCTGCATTTCTTACCCATAGAATGATAAGCCATTGGTCTAGAAGCAGAAAGAACTTCAGAATTGATATCCTAGACCATAGCTAACTTGTTCACACATGACATAATTTGTGTAGCTATGATGTGCATGGAGAGTGCCCAATAGCTAAAAGACCAAGAATGTATTATCTAATGAGTTTAAAATTGAGTAAATATAACCATTACGGATACATTTTATGAAGTACATGATTTTTTTTAAGGTAAGTTATGGAGTTCACTAATGAAAGGTAAATTTTGTTTTTATATAATTGAAGAGATTCATGTGGTTGAGTAATACATTTCATGTTATAGATAGATATTTTGTTTTCTAATAGGAGTAGAAAAATAACTTTAAATACACAGTGTATATACATACATGGATTCATGCATACATGTATACACACAGCTTTGGACCATTTTGAAGAGAAAATGATCTGTGCAATTGGTGTGAGGACTTTGATCTCTTTGTCTACAATGTGAAGTGATGCCTTATTTTACATGTGAGCATTTTAATATGAAGAAGCAGGGAAATATTTTATTTTTTTAAGACTAGATGAATCTGAGTAAAAAGAAGCACAGTTTCAAGGGTACTAAAGAGTTAGAGGACCATGCTGAAGCTTTCATAGCTGTAATTTGCACTTACTATTTTTGTTAAGAGGTCAGGAAAACCTTTAAAATCAGAGAATTATGTTAAAAATTGCATACTGAGATATGGCTTTCCAAAGGGCTATCATTACCATGGGCAGATTCTTCACAGTTATGCCTCTTTAAGTGAGAGCTGAGTCACTGAAAATGCATCATCTCTCATTTAAACAATGGAATCTAAAAGGGGAATGGGATAGGAACTGGGTACGTGAGGTACTTGTGGAAAAGGGAAGCACGGGAAAAAGGCAGAAGAAGCTGTTCTCTAGGAATTGTTCCAGATAGAATCAATAAGCTTATAGAAGTCTTCAGTGGGTGATTCTTGATTATTCAAAGAGGATTAATTTCATTGTCCAATCGCTACATTGACAGCTCTTGCCCTTCATCAATACCCAGAAGGATGAAACTTCTCTAAGGTGTTTGTTGTTCTTTAGCTGAGTGTTTTTCCTCCTTCTACCTCTGACTTGAGAAAGAAAAACAGAGGTTGAGCTTTACAGTCATTTTAGTATCCTGGTTGGCTGACTCAAAATATCTAGTTGAACTGTGTGGGTTCCATTCAGTTTGGACAACACAGTATCCAGGCAGTTGAATAAGAGGCTGATTTTGTCAGTATAACCGAGGGAGAGCCAATGTGATGAGCTTTTGCAGTTTTGCAGCTTAAAAACAATTGCTATTCACAGTAAGAGCTGACTTTTTCTAAAAGGCATTTTTAAGGGTGATGGTTAACTGGAAGAGATTTTTGTAAAGGTTATGTTCAAATAGAGAGAAGAGAATCTCAAATGAAATGGGAGTGAGAGTGAAGCAAGGAGTCAATCAAAAGTCAGTCAAGTAGCAATTATTAAGTGCCTTCTATGTTCCAGGCACTACGTATCTCAATAAGCAGAGAAGCAGATTTATGGGGTGCAGAAGTTCCTAAATTGACAAATAATAACGAAACCTACAGTACAAAGTTGGGAATTACCCTAAGCGTATGTGTTTTCCCTCCTCCTTACACTCCTTTGTCAGGTTCCTGCAAATGTTTGCCTGCTTTTCATTATAGATATTGAGTGCATTTGGTGGAAGAATAGGATTTAGGTTCATATGTGTGTCATAATCCATTTCATTATTTATTTATTGTTTTACTAAATTAATATCTATAAATTATCATCTCTTTTGTTTTATTGTTAATTAAAAGATTATGCTAAGTGTCATTGTTTTAAGTGACTGGTTGTATAAAAAGCACACACTCTGAATATTTTAACTTTTGAGGGACGAATAGAAAATAGATTGTCTAAAGACTTGCAATAGTGAGTCAGTAGGACTGTATTTCCTCTCTACACAGTTGCATTACAACCCTGCATTAGTTTGAATGCAATAAGATAGGGATGGTCTATTTCTTTGAAGCTAGATCTGCCTGGGAAAAAGACAGGTTCATGTGTACAATCAAAAACTAAAAAAAGAAAGAAGTATTGAAATACTCTATAAGAGGAGTGATGCGGATGCATCTTGTGTAATATTTGGGAGTGTTTATGGTTTGCTTTAGTTGTAATCCCATTGTAGTAAATTCATACATAAAGTAGTAAACCTCAGAGCCAAGTATTATGCTGAAGCTCAGAGTCAAGAAATACATTATAATTGTTGATTGCTGAGACTCAAGATATGACAATTCAGCCTAGACTTCAACCACAATAAAATGGAGAACTCCATGCCAATCAAGCTGACCCCAAGGTGAACAAATATTATACAGAGTTATTTAAATTAATTCTACTGCTCGAAAAAGTCTGGTGGCTCCCTATTGTCTTTTGAATCAAATATATACTCTTGTGATTGACATTTAAATCAATTTTCAACCTGACTCCAATTTATCTTCTGTGCCATTTTTGCACACTCTTCAGTGCTGACAACATGATCTTCTTTTTGTTATCTACACCTGAAATTCCATTGTCATGCCTTTTTATACTGTATTCGATACTTTTAAGTTATTCCTTTTTACCTCTGTCTCCTAGAATTCCTAGTTTATATTAAAGCTCAGCTCAAATATCTGTGACTTCAGGCTTTTCCTGATATCACCAGCTCTTAATAACTCTTCCCTCAACCACTGAAAATGTTTGAAATTTATTCTGTACATATTTTTGAATATATTTGTTTTGGAAATACTGTCACATGGTGACCAATGTCTCCTCTGATTGAAGGTAATCTCCCTGAGAGCAGAGACTTTAATATCTGCACTCATATTCATAGCATCCAGCACAGTTTCTAGCAAATGATAGGAATTTAATAATTATTTGATTGATTGTCTCAAACTCACATACTCAAATTCACCTTGGATCAGATAGTTGGTCTTTTTTTAAAGGGGATACTGGATACAATAATCAAATTCTTGTATTTATTTTAAATCATTCCATTTAATCATTTAAATGCATTGTCAGTTGACATGAAGAGAGTACAAATCTACAACACAGTGCATTAAACATGATAGCCTATAAATAAATCCTTACTGAATAAGTAAATAAATACGACAACTAATCATGGAGGAGAACTATAAGAGACCTAAGGAATCATTTTTTCCAACACCTTCATTTTTGTGGATAAGGAAACTTGGTCCCAAACAATTTAATGATTTGAACTAAGTCATTTTTGTCCCTACTGACCAATTGTACCACAGACTTACTACAGTGAACTTTCAGCAATGAAATTGACCATTTGGGTTCCCTTAGAATCTGGAAAATTATTCTCAAGCTCCATCTCTGGAGATCATCTATGCTATCTGACATTCTCAGGGACTCTCTCCACAATAAACTATTCCCTTTTTGTCTGCTACCACTGACTTTTCAAAGCCCCATATCTTTTTCACATAACAACATGGAAGATTCTGCATAACTTCCATTTTACTAAGTACCACCTATCTTTAAGTTTTGACTTCATATCTCTTCTTCCAAACAGTTTTTAACATAGGAAAAACATACAAATTGTAGGAGCTAGAAATATATACACTTTTTAAAAATTACCAATATTACTTATACTTAGCTTTTATGTCCCTGACTACAAATGCCTCTTGATGAAATATATCAAAAACATAGAGTCATTGGTATATAAGCCCTGTAGTTATTTTCTTAGCTATTTAAATGACTAGACTAGTTCAAAGATAATTTATGTGAATTAGAAATGGTTCTGAGGCTAAGTGACCCTGCAGAGATCCTTAGATTTTTTATCAAAGTCTTTTCTTTTTCCTATTAGCTCTGGCATTTTCCTGTGTACTTACTTGTAGAAGTGAGCTTTATCGTTGTCTACTTGTCAATTTTAGAGTCTATTCATAGAATTGTAAGTGAAGATGAAAGCCACTGCATTTAATAATGTTCTTGGTCTTCATGATTTCAAATGGGGAGAAATGTGCTACAGGGAAAACAAAAAAAAGAAAGGGGAAAGGCTGAAAATTCATTAAAGCTAAAGAGAGCATTCAAGCTGAGAGTTTAATTATTCCAAATCATAGTAACCAAATTATTCTTTAAAGTGTTTTATGCCAAATCACAACATTTTTTTTTCAGTTAAAGGACATATCTCATTTAAATAAATAATTTCTCTTTTTGGTCTTGTGTAATCATCCAGAGAATATTATCATTAAAATTAGAGCTACTTCACCTGGAAAATGGAATTTTATGGGACTTCAAGGGGGGAAATTGGGGTTTAAATGAACCAGAAAAAAGGGATTTCAGTACAATAAGCCCTTCTTAGTGATATTTGAATGAGGAGGGCAAAACACAAGTAAAGCTGAGAAAGAGGTAAAGTTAGTCTAGTCTTCTTTTCCCATAGATCTTCTACCCAATTAAATCCCTCATTTTCCAGGAACTTTCACTGTGTTTTCTTCAGGCATGACTTTGTGCTCAGCTGACTTTGATTGGAAATCAATCTGATAAGCTTAATTTGCCCATCAGAGTTTCCTTTACATGGAAACAAAAACAATCTTCCCCTAAATGTTTTCTTCATTTTTAGAGGCTGTTAGGTGGTACAGTCCCTAGAGTCCTAGATCTAGAGTCAGGAAGAAATGAGTTCAAATTTGACCATCAACACTAATTAGGAAGTGCACTGTCAGTGGTTTCAGCACCTAGAAATTAGGGATAATGACACCTTCTTTATAGGGGTCTTGTGAAGATGAAATAATATTTGTGAAGGGCCTTGCATATACTAGATAGCTGATTTATTTTTATTCCCTTCCCTTAGTAGTCAGGCTATATTTCTTTTCAGTGTAAAATAACATTAGATCTAGAAGGCTTGTTAAACATCATCCATCATGAGGGTGGAGCCAAGATGGCAGAGAGAAGCCAGTAAGTTTTCTGAGCTTTCCCCAATTTCCGTCAGAAACAACATTAAATCAAGACTCTAAGCAGATTCTGAAGTGGTAGAACCCACAAAAAAACACTCAGAAAGAAAAAAAAAATTCTAGCTTAAGATAACTTAGAAGGTCTTCAAGAAAGGCCTGACTCACTTGGGTAAAAGGGGTGTACAGCCAAACTCAAACATTGCGCAATAAAACAAAAATGTCTCTGAAAAGAAAATTGCTTTCCTGAGAGGTTCTATTCGTTCCTTCATGCTGAATATGTTTTTATTGACATTATTAATCAAACAGAATGGACAAAAATTTCCTTGAATTTGCAGGGAGAAGATAGAGGGAGAGAGGAAGTGAAAGGAAAGAGAGAGAAATGGAGGGTCTAAGTCACAGGAAAGGTGACAGGGTAGGGGGGGGCGCTCTTCTGACTTGTTGAATGTCTGAGTATAACTCACGTTACTTTGTCTAACAAGAGAAGTCTCCACATAGAGATAAAAGGGGATGTATCTAGAAAACCAAGGACCACAGTATCTTTGTTGCATATTCTTCTCTCTTAGGATCAAGTAAAACTCTTTTTGTTAGTTGTTAAATGACTTAAGAGGGTCTTCATCCTAACATTTGCCCTGCAATAACAGAGTGCTGGTACTAAGCCTACCTGGCCTTTACCACGGATCCACTGGAAGATGAAATAGTAATGAAATTTGAAAATCTTCCATGCCCTTGACTGGCAAGTGCACTAGTACTTAGCACTTAGTTTCAACTTAATTATATCAAGCCTCTGTTAAGAAACAAAAGGTATGAACCCCTGTTGCTGACATAACAAGAAGGGGCTGAACAGGGAGGAGTTAATACTGTATATAAGGAAAAGCCCTAGCTCAGAGACACAAACCTTCTCTCAGTGAGCATCTGGAGGATGGGTTACTACTGCTTGACTGAGAACTGAACTGAGAATTAAGAAGAACAGAGAAGTGAAATGAGAACTGTGAACTGAGAACATAACTTCTTGGAGAAAGAAGCTGAAGACTGAGAAGGAAAGGCCAGGTTGGAGAAAGTGATTTTTATTCTGAGAACGGAGCAGGAAAAAAGTGATTTTGAGTTTGAGAACAGAGCTAGAAGCTAGCCAAAAAAATAAAAGAAAAGAAAAGGGGTGGCTAGGTGATGAAGTGAATAGAGCCCAAGAATCAGGAGGACCTGAGTTCAAATCCAGCCTCAGACACTCAACACAAAAAACTAGTGGTGTGATCTTGGGCAAGTCACTTAACCCCAATCACCCTAATTCCCCCCTTCCAAAGAGCAAAAAATGAAAAAGAAAGAAAGAAAAAGAAAAGAGAATGGAGCTGGAGAAAGTGATTTTGATTTTGAGGACAGAACTTATGGTGTTGGAGCTTCTTCTGAGAGGCAGGCAAACTTCTTGTGAGAGCTGCCAAAGACTTCTTAGGGCCAGCTGGAGCTGCCAGAGGAAGCATGACTGTAGTGTCAGTACTTTGTCTTTCTGTGCCTTTGTTAAGTTCTTTCTTCCCAAGAACAGAGACTTTGAGAATTTTGAGGTGGATTGGACATTGAGATTCAATATGGAGCAGCGACTGCCTGGTGAGCTGGACAAGGAACTGGGAGCTGTCTGCATTTGAACTCAGGTGCCAGTTGGTTAGATTCAGCTAGTTGGTGTGACCATGGAAGAGGAACCATGGAAACTGATAGCCTGCCTCAAATCAAGTTGAAAAGACCTCTCTGTGGGTACTGAGTAGTGACTGATGAAATTATAACAATTTTAGTGATAGGCTGTAACAATGTGAATGTTGTATTTTGTTTATTTTGAATGTTTTGTCTTTGTTACTGAATAAATAAAGAGTTCACTGTACTGTATAATCAGAACCTCGAAAAGCTGTTCACAGCGGCAGTCCTCTGGAAAGCTGCTTGTGCTTGTCTTTACATTAACGTAAACGAGCAGTTTCCCAGAGGACTGCCGCTGTGAACATCTTTCAAGTTTCTGATTACCCAGTGTAATATACTCTCTACTCAGTAACAAAACATTCAAAAAAAAATCAAGGTACAGAATTCAAAATGTTACAACTTATCACTAATATAGCCACATAGTTTTCACCAAAGTGGTCACATAGTTTTAAGCAAAGTACATTCATTTAGTCAATCACAAAGTCCTTAACTCAATCACAAAGTACAAAATTCAAATTCCTTCACCCATGAGGTGCAATTTAGTTACAATATCATCAGTCACTACTCAGTACCCTCTCAAGGGGTAGTGGAAAGCACAAAGGCCATCCCCTCCTAGGTCACAAGTAAATTACAATTTCATCAGGCATCATTAAATACCCCAGGAAAGGTCTTTTCATCTTGACTCAAAGTAGGCTCTCGGCTTCCATGGTTCCTTTTCCATGGTCCCAGCTACTTTCCAAATCTAACCAACTACCACATGTGTTCAAAAGCAGACAGCTCCCAGTTCCTTGCCCGGCTCTCCGTGCAGCTCCTGCCCCACATTGAAACTTATGGTTTCCAGTCCCCCTCAAGTCCTTCACAGTTTCTGTCCCTGGAAAGAGAAAACTTAACAGAGCCACAACAATATCTACACACATCAAGCTTAGCAGAATTGTAATAATATTCACACACATGGTCAGCAATATCATCTTATTTCACTTTCTGCCTGTGAAATCAACATAGACTCCAAACAATGTACTGACACCACAGTCATGCTTCTTCTGGCAGCTCTGGTTGGCCCTTGGAAGTCTTTGGCAGCTCTGGCTGGTTCTCGGAAGGAGCTCTGCCATCAAGAGTTCTGTTCTTAAAATCTCATTTTTCTCAAAGTTCTGGCTGGTTTTCAGAAGAAGTTCCACCACTATAATTTCTGTTCTCAAAATCAAAATCACTTTCTCCATCCTGGGCCTCTCCTCCCCAGCCTCCAGCTGTTTTATCCAAGAAATTATGTTCTCAGTTCTCTTCTCAGTTCTTCTTAATTCTCAGTTAAGGCCTCAGTGCAGCAGCAGTAGGCCAGCCTCCAGATGCTCACTGAGAGAAGTTCTGTATCTCTCAGCTAGGGCTTTTCCTTATATATGGTATTAGCTCCTCCCTGATCAGCCCCTTCCTGTTACATCAGCAACAGGAGTTCATGCCTTCTGTTTCTTAACATAAGGTTTATATAATTAACTTGAAACTAAGTGCTAAGTACCTGTTTACTTGCCAATCAAGGGAATGGAAGATCTTCAAGTTCCATTACTATTACATAAGAAAACCATAAGTTAATTATAAATCTTCATCATCATCTTTGTCATAATATCACAAATATAATCTATTTCCCTTCTAACACAACCAGTTAAAAAACGTGACCTTTGATATTTCTTCAGTATTATGAATTCCCATTCCCCCATCAATCCCTCTATCTGAGATTACTTCTCTTTTACTCTGTATATACCTTTCATATCCATCATTTTTTGCATATTATCTTTCCCATGAGTATGTGAGCTCCTTGAGTTTAGGGATCATGTATTTGCCTTTCTTTTATACCCAGATCTTAGCACAGCATTTTGCACCTTGCATGCGTTGTATTTAGTAAGTGTTTCATGCATAATCAAACATTTTCAACTGATCAACTCTAACCTTCAGTCACAAAAATTCTTGTGTCTACATTTTTATCCTAAACACCACAATGAAGTTAATCAAAATTAATTTGGTTGACTGAATGGTGCAGTTGTTTCAAGAGTCATTTGGACCTGATAACAAGTGGTAGACTACTACATGAATATCAAGGATCAATTCAGCCAAAGTAAATGATTTGTTCTTTTTTGACTGCCTGACTAGTTAACCCAAGTAATGTTGGCAAAGACATTGTATACATGAACACCTTCCCCTTAGATAAAATTGGAAATGTTTAGCAGTTCAGATGGGGAGTGTAGGTCAAGTTACCCTTGACTCCCAATTTATCTGATAAGTTTATGAAATCCTCATGAAGATTGTCATCCTAATTTTAAATCTTAATGATTTCATTAAGACAGCACACAATCTGTGTTCATTGTAATACAAACACCTGCTACATATATTAAGTGATCAAAGATTTATATTTTACACTCACTCTCTTAACTGATAGATAGGTATAGATCACTTTAATTTTCATAGCAGTGAGTCAGTATTTCATCATTTAACTGTCAAATGTGGACAATTATGTAGCAGGATGACAAAACTAAATGAAATAGCAACGTCTGAAATGAGGCCCAAATGATATGTCTTAATGAATTCATACAGTCTTTTTTAAACATAAAAATAGATGTCCCATCTCATAGTTACTTTCATTTCTCTAATATGTTCATAGATCTAGAACAGGAAAATGTGTGAGTCCATCTTGTATAATCTCCTCACTTTACAGATGATAAAACTGAGACCCAGAAAGGCTTAGTGATTTGCTCAAGGCCAAACAAGAAGTGTCAGAGGCATTATTTGTACCTAGTTGTTCAGATTCCAGTTCCAGAGCTCAAATAATTCTCATGGGTTACTGCCAATAAACAATGGTTATGTGGGAATTCCTTTTCCTTTCTGGAAGCAGAATAAAACCTTTTTTGCACATGGACAATGATAATTTTTTTCTTGACTTTGCACATGTTTGTTTTCAGGTTTTTTGTTTGTTCTTAACAAAAACAACAATATTTATGTAGCACTTCATACATGGCAGTTAATGTGCTAAGTTGTTTAAAATTATTATTTGATTTGATTTCCACATTGTCTTGAGAAGAAGATGTGATTGTTATTCTCATTTTACGCATTAGGAACTTTAAGAAACAATGGTTAAATGACTTGCTGGGGTACACACAACTAGTAAGTCATTGAGGTCAGTTTTGAACATAGATCTTCTTAACTCTAGTCTCCATAGTATGTACTGTACCACCAAGCTGCCCAATTGGACGAAATACATTTTAATTGGGGGAAAAAACCCAACATGAAATTCATTTAAAAAAAAAATAAAATCACCATGTCCCTAACAGTTTCACCTAACAGTTCTTTGTCACATTTTCCATTTGCTCTATCCTCATTGTCCCTTCTGCTCTGTTCATTTGTATAAGTAAAAATACAAAAACAAAACAAACAAAAAAGCATAACAGAGAGTTAAAATATCATTATGGCAGCTGACACCTCAGTGGATAGGGCACTTGGCCTGAAGTCAGGTAGGGCACTTGGCCTGAAGTCAGGAAGACTTCAGTTCAAATCCAGCCTCAGAAACTTTCAGGCTGTTGTGACTCTGGGCAAGTCACTTAACCTCTAATTGCCTGACAAAAAGATTTACTGGAGAAGGAAACAGAAAGCCATTACAATATCTTTGACAAGAAAACCCTATGCACAGTTGGTCCAAGGGGCCATGAAGAATTAGATGTGATTGATCAACTGAACAACATCTATCCTCAGAGATCAGTGTGTTCAAATGGCCATGCAAGGGAACCTATACTCAGATTAAATGATTTGCTTAAAGTCACACTTGAGCAGACATTCAAATTCAAACCCAGGGACTCTCCAAAAGTCAGGGCACTTTTCACTGATCTATGTTATTTTGTGTGTTTTGTCCTGGGTTCTATTCATGGAACAGATAATATGGAGCTCTTTTCTTATTTTGAACATTTATCTATTCAATTAATTTGATAAACTTTGAAAACAAAACAAAACACCACCTACTGTACAAAAGATGTCATGCTAGAAACTAGGGACAGATTTTAAAAGTTAGAAAATGTAATTCCTTAATTGAGCTTATGTAATGCCAAGCAAAAGCAGCTTCTCAGAGGACTGCTTCTGTGAACAACCATTAAGGTTCTGATTACAAGCATAATGAACTTTCCATTTATTTGGTAACAAATTAAGGCAAAAATCTTCATGGAAAATCAAAATACAGCAATCACCATGTCACAACTCAACAACTTAACACTAAAATGGCCATGTACTTTTCACCAAAGTGGTTACATAGTTTTACAAAAAGTACATTCATTTAGTAACTCAATCATTTAGTAAGTCCTCAATTCAATCACAGAGTACAAAGGTTAAAGTTCTCTTTTAAACAAGGTGCATTCATTTAGTAAATCACAAAATCCACCCCTAGGTCACACTGTCTTAATCTCTTCAATCAAAAAGTCTCCCTTCTTAAACAAAGTACATTCATTTAGTCAATCACAAAGCACGAAGGCCATCTACCTGTAGGTCATAACTAGGGTACAATATCATCAGTCAGCATTAAGTACCCAAGGAGAGGTCTTTTCATCTTGAACCAAGGCAGATTCTCAGCTTCCTTGGTTCCCCTTCCCACGGTTTCTGTTCCTGGGAAGACAAAGCTTAACAAAGCCACAATAACATTCATCAGCATTGCCGGCATCCTCATCAATTCACTTTCTGCCTGTGAAATCAACCTAGGCCCCACAGCAAGGTCGGAGGCCTCTAACAACAAACAAAGATGACAAAGTAACATCAAAAGAAACTGACAAAATACCAGCACCACAGTCATGCCTCCTCACTTCTTGGTATCTCCAGGTGGCCCTCAGAACTCCTGAGCAGCTCTGGCTGGCAGTTATCTCTTTCTCTCAGGAACTCTGGCTCCCTGCTGTGCTCTCTCTGCCTCCACAATTCTGCTCCCAGAAGTTATTCTGGCCTCTCTCAGCTTGGGCTTTTCCCTATACATGGCACCAGCTGCTCCTTGTTCAGTCCCCTCCCACCACATCATCAAGTCCATCCCACTGTGGAATTCACCAGCTCTGGGTTACCTTGCCAATACAAGGGGATCTTCAAATTTCATTACCATTACCACTTATAATTGTTATTGGAGTATGGACCATAGAGATCTCTTTGTGCCTAATGACAGCACAAAGTATTAGTAGCCCTATTGCTTACTACTACTTAATTGTAGTAATAATGAACATTTCTATTTAAGAAACAAAAAGGAAATGATATAATTTTCACCTTAATACTAACAATGAATGAACAAGATTGTACTGTCTTCATATTTTCATACTGCCATACATCTATGATTCCATAATGTAAGTACTTCCTCCAGTGGTGTAGCTAAGAGGTGTCAAACTCCTGAACAGGCCTAAACCAAAATAAAATGCAACAGGGAGATGTAACAGGAATTATTAATAAGTAATAATTCAATGCAATGTAAAAATTATAATTTATAATTTTCTAAATCAATATGCTAGCATCAAGGATTTGTTTTTCTTTGAAGTGCACACTACTGGTGTAGATTGTAATCTCTCTACTCCTCACACTACAGATATCATGTCCATATGCTCCAGTAAATAGTAGAATGGTACAACTGGAAAAAAAGAAGTTGCAATGTGGAAGTAAAGGACTTAGATTCAAATTCTGACATGGTCATTAGCTACCTGTGTGAACTTGTAGCATCAATTTAACCTCTCTGGCCCTCAATAAGTTGGATGTGCTGAATTATTTTAAGTGGGCCTTCCAGCACAAACCTTAATCCTCACCATGGTTACAAAATAATAGAGGCTTTCTTTTAGATCTTTCTTTTTTTTCATTTTCTTTATTCATTACCTTATTTTTTTCTTTTTTTCTCTCTTTTTTTGTCTTTATGAATTTGTTTGTTTACTTTTAGTTTACAAGATTCAATTCAAGATTCCTTGAGTTTCAATTTTTCTCTCCCTCTCTTCCCTCCTCCTCTCCCCCCCCTCCTGACGGCATACAATCAAGTATAGGATCTGTAAATACTTTCACATTAGCCATTAGTCAGGTTATAAAGACATATTGTATCAGACGGAATGAAAAATGGTAAAGAGGAAACAAAACCAAACAAGAAAAAGAAAAAGATCAGGTAGTTTTCTTCAATCTGGATTTATACTCAATTCTTTCTAGTTCTTTCTCTGGATGTAGACATCTCTCTCCATCATGAGTCTTTTGGGATTGACTTATATCACTGCATTGCTGAGAAGAGTCCAGTCTATCAAAGCTGGTCATCACACATAGGTTGCATCTGTAATCGTGTAAAAATTTCTCCTGGCTCTATCCTTCTCACGCAGCATCAATTTGTATAAGCCTCTGCAGGTAAATATGAAGTCCATCTGCTCCTCGTTTTTTTAAAGCACAATAGGATTCCATTACATGCATATACCACAACTTGTTCAGCCATTCCCCAATTGATGGGCACCCCCTTAATTTCCAATTCTTTGCTACCACAAAAAGAGCTGCTATAAATATTTTTCTATATATGGGTCTTCCTCCAACTTCTATGATCTCTTTGGGATATAACCCTAGAAGTGGTATTGCTGGGTCAAAGGGTAAGACATTATTCATAGCCCTTTGGGCATAATTCCAGATTGCTCTCGAAAAAGGTTGGATCAGTTCACAACTCCACCAACAATGCATTAGGGTTCCAATTTGCCCACATCCTCTCCAGCATTTGTCATTTTCCTGATTTGTCATCTAAGGCCAATCTGACTGGTGAGATGTGGTACCTCAGAGTTGTTTTGATTTGCATTTCTCTAATCAATAGTGATTTAGAGCATTTTTCATATGCTTATACATATCTTTAATTTCTTACTCTGAAAACTACCTGTTTATATCCTTTGACCATTTGCAATTGGGGACTGACTTATATTCTTATAGATTTGACTAAATTCTTGGTATATTTTAGTAATTAGTCCTTTATCACAGACATAGGTTGTAAAAATTCATTCCCAGTTTCCCACCTCCCTCTTAATCTTGGTAACATTGAATTTGTTTGTACAGAAGCTTTTCAATTTAATGTAATAAAAATGATCTATTTTGCATTTTTTAATGCTCTCTAATTTTTGTTTGGTCATAAAGTCTTCCCCTCTCCACAAATCTGACAGGTAAACTATTCCTTGCTTTCCTTGATTGCTAACAGTATCAGCCTTTATACCTAGATCATGCACCCATTTAGACTTGATTTTGGAATGTGGTATTAGATAATGGTCTATGTCCAGTTTCTGCCATACTTTTTTCCCAGCAGTTTTTGTCAAACAGTGAGTTCTTATCCCCAAAACTGGGGTCTTTGGGTTTATGAAACAATAGATTATTATAGTCATTGACTGCTGAGTCTCATGTGCCTAATCTATTCCATTGATCCACTACACTATTCCTCAGCCAGTACCAAGTAGTTTTGATGACTGCTGCTTTGTAATACAGATTAAAATCCGATATAGCTAGTCCACCTTCCCTAGCACATCTTTTCATTATTTCCCTTGAAATTCTGTACCTTTTGTTTCTCCAAGTGAATTTTGTTACTATTTTTTCTAGCTCTATAAAGTAGATTTTTTGGTAAGTTGATTGGCATGTCAATAGATATATAATTTAATTTAGGTAATATTGTCATTTTTATTATATTAGCTCAATCCAGCCATGAGCAATTGATATTTTTCCAATTAGTTAGATCTGACTTTATTTGTGTGAAAAGTGTTTGTAGTTGTGATCATATAGGTCCTTGGTTTGTTTTGGCAGGTAGATTCCCAAATATTCTATAATGTCTACAGTAACTTTAAATGGGATTTCTCTTTCTATCTCTTCCTGGTGAATTTATTTAGAAATATACAAGGATTCTGAGGAATTATGTGGGTTTATTTTATATCCTGCAACTTTGCCACATTTATTTATTGTCTGAAATAGTTTTTTACTTGATTCTTTAGGATTTTCTAAGTATATCATCATATCAACTGCAAAGAGTGATAGCTTGGTCTCTTCTTTGCCTAATTTGATTCCTTTGATTTCTTTTTTCTTCTCTAATTGCTACTGCTAACATTTCTAGTACCAGATTGAATAAGAGGGGTGATAGCGAACATCCTTGTTTCACCTCTGATCTTATTGAAAATGCTTATAACTTGTGCCCATTACATATAATACTTGCTGATGGTTTTAAGTAGATGCTACCTATTATTTTAAGGAAGGTTCTATTTATTCCTATACCTTCTAGTGTTTTTAATAGGAATGGATGTTGTTTTTTGTCAAAAGCCTTTTCTGCATCTATTGAGCTAATCATGGGGTTTCTGCTAGTTTTATTGCAGATATGTTCAATTATACTGATGGTTTTCCTAATATTAAACCATCCTTGCATTCCTGGAATAAATTCTACCTAATCAAAATGTATTATTTTTGTGATCAGTTGCTGTAGTCTTTTAGATAATATTTTATTTGAAATTTTTGCCTCTGTGTTCATGAGGGAAATTGGTCTATAATTTTTTTTCTCTGTTTTATCTCTTCCTGATTTAGGTATCAGTAACATATTTGTGTAATAAAATAAATTTGGTAGGACTCCTTCTTCATTAATTTTCCTAAATTGTTTGTAGAATATTGGAATCATTTGTTCTTTAAATGTTTGTTAGAATTCACTAGTAAATCCATTTGGCCTTGAATTTTTTTTCCTAAGGAGTTGACTAATATCTTGTTTGATTTCTTTTTCTGACATGGGGTTATTTCAGTAATTTACTTCGTCTTCAGTTGATCTGAGCAACTTGATTTTTTGTAAATATTCACCCATTTCAATAAGATTTTGAAATTTATGTGCATACAGTTGGGAAAAATAATTCCTAATTATTGTTTTGATTCCCTCTTCATTGGAGATAGATTCACCCTTATCATTTTTGATAGTTATAATTTGGTTTTCTTCTTTTCTTATCATATTGATTAAGGGTCTACCAATTTTATTGTTTTTTTTTTCATAAAAACAGCTATCAGTTTTATATATTAATTCAATAGTATTATTTGTTTCAATTTTATTAATCTCTCCTTTGGTTTCTAGTATTTCTAATTTAATATTTAACTGGGGATTTTCAATTTTTTCTTTTTCTAGCTTTTTCCATTGCATGCCCAATTCGTTGACCTACCTTTTCTTTAATTTATCCATGTATACACTCAGTGATATAAAACTTCCCCTAAGAATTGCCTTTGGTGCATCTCATAAATTTTGTTATGTTTTCTCCCTATTGTAATTCTCTTCAATGAAATTACTGCTTGTTTCTAAAATTTCTTGTTTGACTCATTTATTCTTTAGTATTAAATTGTTTATTTTCCAAATAGTTTTTAGTCTATCTTTCCATGGCCCTTTATTCCATATGATTTTTTATTGCATCATGGTCTGAGAATGATGCATTTAATATTTCTGCCTTTATGCACTGAATTGTGAGATTTTTATGCCCTAGAACATGGTTGATTTTTGTGTGTGTGCCATGAACTGCTGAGAAGAAAGTACATTCCTTCTTATCCCCATTCAGTTTTCTCCAGAGATCTATTATATCTAGCCTCTCTAAAATTCTATTCGCCTCAACTTTTTTCTTGTTTATTTTGAGGTTGAATTTATCAAATTCAGAGAGGGGGAGATTAAGGTCACCACTAGAATAGTTTTGCTATCTATTTCTTCCTCTCATTCCCTTAACTTCTTCTCTAGGAATGTGGATGCTATACCACTTGGTACATATATGTTAAGTAATGATATTGCTTCATTCTTGATGGTACCTTTTATCAGGATATAGTTTCCTTCCTTGCCTCTTTTAATTACATCTATTTGTGCTTTTGCTTTATTTGAGATAAGGATTGCTATGTCTGCTTTTTTTTACTTTAGCTGAGGCATAATATATTCTACTCCAGCCTTTTACCTTTACCTTGTGAGTATCCCTTGGTTTCAAATGTGTTTCTTGTAGACAGCATATTGTAGGATTATGGTTCTTAATCCATTGTGCTATCTGCCTCTGTTTTATGGGAGAGTTCATGCCATTAACATTCACAGTAAAGATGATTATCTGTCTCTTTCCCTCCATCCTATTCCTTCCACTGCTTATGTTTTTTTTGTTTCTTCCTTCTCCCTTCCCCTCCTTAAGGTTTATCCTTTTGACCACCACCTCCCTCAGTGTTACCTCCCTGTGACCCCCCCTTCTTTTCCTACCCTCTCCCCTTACTACTATTTCCCTCCCCTCCAATTCCCCCCTTTTTATACCCCACTTACCCTCCTACTGCCTATAGGACACAATAGATTTTTATAATTATCAGATTATGTTATTCCCCCTTTTACCCCAAAACAATGAGAGTAAATTTCATACAATGATCCTCTCCCTCCCTCCTTTCCCTCTATTTGATGAGTTTTCATGTCTTTTCACATTAGAATCTTAAACTTAACTGATTATGTTGATTCCTCTTTGAACCAGAACCAGTGAGAATAATGTTCAAGTGATGTTCCTCTTCCTCTTTCCTCCCCTCTACTGTAGTGTGTTTTAAGCCTCTTTCTATGGCATACTTTACCTTTTTTCTGTCTCATTCTTTCCTTTAATCCCATCACAGTCCCTTTGACCCCCTTAATAAGGCTTTTCTTTTTTTTATCATCACATTAGTTCATTTATACCCACACCCTCTATCTATGTATAACCCTTATAAAGGTCATGACAATAATATAAATTTCAATATTGACAGTTATCAGCTTCTCATATAGGGATGTAAACATTTTGCTCTTATTGCATCCTAAGTTATGTGCATGTGTGTGTAAGTGTGCATGTGTGTATGTGTCAATGTGTGTTTTCCTTGTTTTATTTTTTATGTCTTTTTTGAGTCTTGTAATTGGAGATTAAATTTTCAATTGAGCTCTGACTTTTTCATCAGGTAAGTCTGGAAGTCCCTTATTTCATTAAATGACCATCTCGTTGCCTGAAAGGTTATGGTCAGTTTTGCCAGGTAGTTAATCTTGGTTGCAGTCCTAGCTCTTTTGCTCTATGAAATATCAAATTTCAATTTCTCTGATCTTTTAATGTATAAGCTCCTAGGTCCAGTGTGACCCTGACTGTAGTTCCACGATATTTGAATTGTTTCTTTTTGGCTGCTTGCAGGTTTTCTCCTTAATCTTTTAATTCTGGAATATGGCTACTATATTTCTTGGAGTTTTCAATTTTGGATCTCTTTCAGGAGGATTCCAGTGAATTCTTTCGATAACTACCTTCTGATTCTAGGACTTCAGGACAGTTTTCTTTGACAATCTCTTGGAGGATGTTGTCCAGGCTGCTTCTTTCATCATGGCTTTCCAGTAGACCAATAATTCTTATGTTATCTCTCCTGCATTGGTTCTCTAGGTCAGTTGTTTTTCCAGTGAGATATTTTACACTTTCTTCCAATTTTTCAATCTTCATGTTTTGTTTGATTGATTCTTGGTGCATCATAGATTCCTGAGCTTCAATTTGACTGATTCTATTTTTTAGTGAATTATTCTCTTCAGTTAGTTTTTGAGGGTCCTTTTTAGGGAGGTATTTTCTCCAATGAGTTCACTAATTTTACTTTTTAAAGATTTGTTTTCTTCAGGGAGACTTTTTTCAAATTTTGTCACTGTAGATTTAAATCTGTCTTCTACCTCTCTAATTTGGCCTTTAAAATCTTTCATGAGCTCCTCCAAGAGTGCTTTTGGGGCTTGAGACAAGTTCATATTTTCTTCTGTGGTCTCAGGTGTGATTATAGAGTCCATGCTGTCTTCTGTATTTGTTTTTTCTTGATCGCTACAATAAGCTCTAATCGATTGTTTTGCCTTCCCTTTCTCCTTCCTTCCCATTGTGATTTCCTGTTTCCTAATTTCTCAGGCTGGCAGCTAAGGGCCTGGTTGTTGACTTTGTGTGCTGTAGCCTGTGGGTTTCTAGATTGAGGCCAAGGCCAGGAGTCTCAGTGTTCCCCCTGATTTATGCTGAGGGTCACAGAGTAATCTGGAGGAGGGGTGGTCTGGCCACTTCCGATTTCCGCTTCTATGCCCCTGGGCTACCACTCAGGCAGGCTTTTGCAGGTTGCATGAGGTAGGGCTTGTTGGGACCCCTCCCCCTCTTCTGTTCAGACTCCTTGCTGCCTCACTTACACCCCTTCTTAGTGACTCCCAAGCCTAGAGTTATTTCCACTATCTAAGGATTTCACTCTGGGTGGGACATTTATCTCAGGGTTTTCTATGTCAGGGAGGGGGAATCAGAGCAGCCATAGTTTACTTTGTCATCCTGGACCCTGGAAAATCAGGCAGGGTATTTCTAAACTTCCAGGCTGGAGGCTGATAGACCCAGGAGAAGCTGCTGTCTCTGTTGGGGGCTCCAAGCCCTCTCTTACCCTGCTCCAATGGAACCTCCCATTCTGTGGTGAGAGGCTGGTGAGACAGCTGTGAATGGCCCTTGGGGTGGGTGAGCCTGCAGTCTGGGGCTCCTTCTCTCTGCACTGTAGTTTGCTCTCTAGTCCAAGCTGCGGCAGCCCCCACATGCTCCACGCTTCCCCAATCCCAACCCACGTGGTCACTTTCCTATGCTGGATTCTGCCATGCTCTGTTTCCCAGTGGATTCTGAAACTCCAAAAATCCATTCAGATTCAATTTTTTAAAGTTTAGTGATGGGACTCATGGAGAAGCTTTGAAAAGTTACTGTTTCCATTCCACCATCTTGGCTCCACCCTAGATCTTTCAATATTGAATAGATAATAATAGAGAATGAGAGTTGTTTATCACTTATCCTTTTCTCTTGATACATGACTGAGTAGTCTTCTTTCTTGGTATTTATTTCTTTGATGACATCATTGATATAATTTCTACACTGTACTCTGAATTGATGATCTCTTCCAGTCTACTCCTACCCACCTTCTTCATTGTCCTTTAGTTGGCTCTCAATATTAATTCTTCATTGACTGGTAATCCACAGTTCTGAGGCATATAGCATCACAAAGAGAATATTAATCTTTAAAGATATGAACCTTTCTTCTAGGGAAAAACTTGGGGTTATTAAAAGTGCACTATAATTTCTTAAAATAAATCTAATCTAACTTTTCTCATTCTGCTCAGTTTTGAGCCAATTCTTGAAAAAGATGTGATTTCAGTGCTGAGAAATTTTATAGGGGGAGAGAAGGAAAGGAAGATGAAAGCATGCAATTATTAGACTTAATTATACCATATTGGCACCCACAACTCCATTCCTTTCATTTTATATCCTCATAGGATCATAAATTTAGACCTTGAAGAGACTTCAGGACCATGAAACCCATTGCCCTTAATATACAGATGAGAAAATAGAAGCAAATGAGAAAGGATCTTCCCAGTCACAAAGGTATTAAATGCCAGAGCTTAGACATAAATCCACATCCTCTCCATCTCTAAAATCTAGGGCACATTTTCTTCTGTGCCATATTCTCACATGTCATCAAACTAGGTACAAATTAAACCTCATAATTTGCTAAATACATACTAATATTGTACAAATCAGCAGTAAAAGTAAAGGTCTCAGACAGTAGTTCTAGGAACAAGAATTCTAAATTATCTAGACTTTTATTGCTTCCCCTAATAGCTAAACTCCTTTCCTGCTCTACAACTGAAATCACACACACACACACATACACACGCACACACACACAGGTACACACATGCATGCATATGTGCTCTCTTAAATATGTATGTGTGTATACACATATACATATGTGTATACACACTTTTATATACAAATGTGTCTTTATGTATGTATGTGCCAGTATAAGTGATATGTAGTATGTCTCTTAGAGATTTTAAATGTATAAATCTTCCTGAGAGTGTCTTGTATAGAGATCCATTAAATCTTGCTCAACTCTCCCTAAGGGAGGCTTAAACTTCCCACTTGTGGTGAGCATAAGAAGGTCCATGGCAATCTACTTGCTCACATGACTGGTCCATCTTCTTTTCCTGGCACTCATTTCTCTGATGGTCTCCTTGGTACCATATATATCTTCAATATATTCAGCATTGATGATATGTTAAAGCTTATGATTGCCCATCTTCTCCATTGCCCTTCCCAAGAGTGGTCTTAGACTAAAATTAGAACTGGCCTTTCAAATATTAGTAGTCTAAGGCTACAAAAGAGGTTCCAAAAGAAAGCTTTTTCTTTGGTCACTCAAGGAATTTATCAGCCCTTGCACTTTCCAACTTAAATCATTTTAATATAAGCAAATAACAAATACAAATCAATAAATTATATAGATTTGATTATGTCAAAGAATGAACTTGAGTGAATAAAATTATCTGGGACTAAGATGAGATACTCAAGGACCAAAATGCACAATCTTACCAAGATATGTCTATTCTGCCAACCTCTATAGAGTCAAACCTGAATTATGGAACATGTTTATTCACCAGTTTCCTCTATATATCCGTTATTTCTCTTTACAAGTGTCTTCAAAATTTGTACTCCAAGAAACTTCAGCACTGACACTATACTTGATATTCAGTGTTGCTCTCAGCCTTCTGTATGCCAATCAGGAGTCATATTTCTTTTCATATACCAACATCACACAAAACATTTCAGGGTTTGTTGGAAACCTAGATAGAATATATGTGTGTATGTGTATATATGTACACATGTATATATACACATATGTGGATATGTATACAGGTTTATATATGTGTGTATATATACACACACTATCTATATATTCTTATATTCTCTCCATATCTATGTATAGATGCATATACACATATACATACATTCCTATATAGGTGTGTGAAAATGTGTGTGTGTCTATATATCTCAATCTGTGTGTGTTTAAGAGGAATATTTTGCATGCCAACTCCAAAAAGATGAGTTAAAACATGACAATTTTTTAGGTAGGAATGCCTCTGTCTCAGTAACAGAATCAAACAATTGATAAAATATTAAAGAAGGAACAATATCCAGTCATTGCTTTTGAATCAATAAAAGGTGCAAATTAGGCTGAAAGCATGAAGTTCTTTGAGTCATTGGAGGAAATAAAATAACAAAATATATTAAAATTGTTTGAAAGACTGAAACACACTTCTGAAAATAAGTATAAAAGAAAGAGAGAGTTCAAGCATGGAAGAACATATGTACTTTATATGTACATATATATACACACTTTCTATGTATGTGTGTGTATATATACATACATATATATATATATTTACACACACATACATATAAAGTACCATTTATCTGGTAGCACTTTGAGGATTTACACCCTCTGGATTGTAATTAGAGAGAAAGGAAAAACAGAAATCACAGAAATCACATACCCCTGTGCTGCCACCACCACCACTTACCAAGTCACAGCAGGAATTGCACTGCACCAGTAACAATGTAGCCCTCTAATAACAGAGAGAAGACAAACCAGACACTCCAAAGAAAGGCAGTTTTACAGAATAAGACTCATTTGAGGGATGAAGAAGAAGAGCTTCAGGATTATTTAAAAGATTCCCAACATTCATAGATAAGCAGAAATTTATTCTGAAATGGATTTTCATTAAGTCTCCACATAGGGAGAAAATGCCTTCTTATAATCAGCATCTAAGGGTAACTCAGAGAATGTCTGAGTTAAGGTCTCAGAGAATCTCTATGTTTGACCTCATTTTCTCCTGCATTTAATAATCCAGGAGAATATGTAGTGCATTTTGGGGAGAATTGGGTTTGTAGTAAGTCTTCTTATAGTTGCTTAATAAATACTTCAAACTAAAAGGTACTAAATTCTGGCTGGCTTGTAATTAATGGGGAACATACTAGATGGGTGTTCATGAACACTTGTACTAGAATACTTTCTAATCCTTGAGAGGTTACTTACTAGAACCTCCAGGAAAGAAGAAACACTAGAAATCCATCCAATTTGAGAGGAAATTGGGAGTATAAGAACAGAGGGCACTATATATAAATATATATATATATGTTTATAGACTTATCCGCATGTATTTTGTTTCCCTCAATTATACATAAGCTTCTTGAAGAGAGCAACTACTTCATTTTTTATTTTGCATTCCAAGCATCTAACATGGACTTAGCTATAAATACATGTGAAACAAATACTGAAATAATTGGTGAATTGGATTAGATAAGCATGTCATCATCTTCTTGGTGAGACAACTTTTGTAATAATAAAGATGAGATATTCATTATAATTGTAATATCAAATATTATTGTATTAGCATTTTAATGATGAAATTATTAAAATGATAATATTTGTATAGTATTTATTGCATGTCATGGCACAAAATAAGCATAATATAAATGTTTATTTGCTTCCACCTTTAGTGGTAACAGAGGCAAGTAGTAATCATAGCTAGTAGTAATGACAGCAGCAGAGATAATTATCAATTACACGGTGCTTTAAACTTTTCAAAGTACTTCGTCTCTCTCATTTTAGGCAATTGCTGTTATTGCAGCCCCCTCCAAATCCAATTTATAGATGAGGAAGGGAGACTAAGAGAGATGAAGTGACTTACCCAGAAGCACAAATCCAGTTTAGCTAGCAGCAGTATTAAAACTCAGGATTTTCTGATTCTAATTCTGTACTCTATTCACTATACTACATAGCTGTAATAACTTCAGTAGGTGAAAACTTCATTTGCCTAAATAATGAAATATATCTGAGCAAAAAATCCTACCTATTTCAATTTAAAAACTATTTCTTGGGATTTAGGGGTGTGGATGGGGAATGCATACACTTTTTATTTGTAGTTTTAATTTTCGTGTTGCTAGTTCATCATAAATATCTGGCCACAATTGGGGTTTAAAAAGTTCAGCTCTATTGAAATGTTCTATCATATCTTGGATCACAAATCTGTTCCATGTAATTGCCATTCTTCCCTCCACTCCCACTAGCTGTCACCACTTCAAGGTCTCTTGCTATCTTTTATCCCCCCAATGATTCATTGCCAGATTTTTTTATCCCATTTGATCTCCAATCCAAATAAAATCAATGGTAGTCAGGCTTTAGAATCTATGCCAGGGATTTTATGACATGTTTGTAGAGTAAAAGGCACAGTTTCCTTTTCTTTTTCTTTTTTTTTATTATGAGATGTTCAGTACTCCCTTAGCTTGATTACACACTTCATTTCAAAGCTCTCATAGTAATTACTGTTAAAGACTATTCAGAGATAAAGCTATGCTTTGATTTCTTCTCCCTGACCAACATTACACTATGGCCATGGTGGTTTCAAGTTTTGTCACCAATCAATTCAATAGACGTGGGGAAATCAATGAGAGAGATAAAGGTCAAAACAATTTGCACTAGCTTAATGATTCATAGGAGTTCTCCACTACTAAAAGTTAGTGCATAAAGCACATTGTGGTTTCTGCAAAAGACAAAATATTTTCTTTTTTTATCTATTGTAGCATTGGTTAGAAGAAATGAATCTTTATTTTAAATGTCATCTGGGTAAATTGCAATGATATAGATCAGTGATATTTAGTTTTTACTGATCAGAGTCTACAGAAAATAAATTATTGAGGGCCTTTACCTCTCGAATAAGTGACAAATGTGAATTTAGGAGTTATTTTATCAAGTATAGGCTGCACAAAAACTTATGAAATCCCTTTTTATATCATTTTAAATACATACATACATGTATGTATGTATGTGTGTATATATATGTATATATAATTTTCTTAGCAAACTCTTTGACATAATGAAATACTCAATTCCCTAGGAGTTTCAAAATCCTCATTCATAAAAAAGGAAAGGTCTAACTTCTTTTGTAGCTCAAAAATCAAGGGGAAATGTAATTTTAATTCCAAGAAACTGGTTATACATTTTGAAGTCACCTAAGGGATTTAATAAAGGCTATGTTCAGTATGGTATTTGTGTGGTGGTTGCTATTGCCATTTAAAAGATTTCATTAAATACATCTCAGGTTTTACGTTTTTTCACCCTTAGTACTATTAAATAATTGCTGTGTCTATCTCACTCTCCATTAAACAAAAGCTGGTTGTTTTGGCATTGTGTAGCCCACAGCATTCTAGTTGGAAAGAATAAAAAAAAATGATTACTTTAATCCTTGCAATCTATGTATGTAACATATTTTTAAAATGTTTCATTACCCCAAGAGTAAATGAACCTAAAATATTCTGAGACTAGTAAATGGAAAGTTCATTTATTGTGGAATCCCTTCAATAAAACACTAATTGAGTTCTTAATTTTATATAGAACATGATGCTAAAAAATATAAGTAAAGACATAGTCCTTTCCATCATTTAGTTTGTAATTTGGGAGGTGAATAAATTAAAAAAGAGAGATATAATATCTAATAACATAATTCAATAATTGTTAAACAATTCAATTCAATAACCACTTATTAAATGCTTGCTATTGCTAGATTCTGCGCTAAGCACTGGAGGGGCAATGTGATATCCAATGGAGTAGGTTGTAACCACAGGGTAGAAGAATTCAAGAAATATTATTTAATTTGGGAATTACAGAAAAGAGAGCTATTTTGCAGGTAAAGAGAGTGACGGGCGGTGGGGAGCATTCCAGGCATGGGGAATAATGTGAGTAGAGGCATGGAAACAGGAAAGCACAGAGTGTGTCACATCAGTTAGACTGGTGTTTGTAGTGTAAGCAGTGATATGAAATAAGACTGGAAAGGTATACTACTGTCATGTCATAGACACCCTTGAATGACAAAGAAGTCTGCATCACAAGCTGCAGAATAGACTAGGAGGATAAAGGCTGAAAAAAAAAGGCCATTGATCATGGATACCCTTTAAGAGTGATCTTTCAATAGAAAAGAGGAAAAAATAATCTCCCTTGCCAAGAGGAAATGAGAGAGAGAGAGAGAGAGAGAGAGAGAGAGAGAGAGAGAGAGAGAG